>NC_092167.1:1437500-1492399 GCF_045791955.1 Oncorhynchus clarkii lewisi
GTCTGAACGGTGTGTAAGTTGACTACACAAACAATTTGGAATTTTAAACACATGAACGTTTCTTATAAAAAATAAGAAGTGATGCAGTCAGTCCAGTCCTCAACTCTTAGACAAGAGAGACTGACAGGCGTAGTGTTGATAATAGCCCTCTGATTACACTGCAGCTCTGTTCTGGACCAGCTGCCGTTTTTCTAGGCCCTTCTTTGCAGCACCTGACCATATGACTGGACAATAATAATCAAGATGAGATAAAACTAGAGGCTGCAGGACTTGCTTTGTGGAGTGTGGTGTCAAAAATGCAGAGCATCTCTTTATTACAGACATCATCTTTACAACCATTGAATCTATATGTTTTGACCATGACAGTTTACAATCCAAGGTAACACCGTGTTACCTCCGGTGGCTAGCTAGCTAGCTAAAATTGGCCCATTCCTAAATTTGCCATGGATGGAGATAGGGATTTGGACTTGTGGTGTTACTTAATTCTCCATTCTGGCTAATGATTATAACGACAATTCTGATCCATGTCACGACCTGACCTTAGAGAGACTTTTTATGTCTCTATTTTGGTTTGGTCAGGGTGTGATTTGGGTGGGCATTCTATGTTCTGTTTTCTTTGATTTTGTATTTCTATGTTTTGGCCGGGTACGGTTCTCAATCAGGGACAGCTGTCTATCGTTGTCTCTGATTGGGAATCATACTTAGGCAGCCTTTTTTTTTTCCCTTGTTGTGATTGTGGGAAGGTGTCTTTGTTAGGGGCACTATAGCCGTTGTAAGCGTCACGGTCGTGTTTCTTTTATCTTGTTTTGTTGGTGACGTTTTACAAAATAAAAGAAAATGTACGCCCACCACGCTGCACCTCGGGTGTTCCTTGAACGACGGCCGTGACAATCCAACCGTAAATTCATACATTGTGCCCCTGGCCTGAGAGGGTGGAAGTTCAACGTGTAGCTAGATGTAGCTGGCTAATGTTAACTAGCTGGCCTGGCGCATCGTTGCCCATGAAAGGAAATTAGGCGAGCGAGCATTTTATCCAGATAGCCAGGGACAACAACAACTAAAAGTGTGTACTGTGTGACAAGAGTCATATACCGTTTAGGCAACATGAAGGAGGAGGATGGCATTGCTGGCGTGTCTCTACAAGTACGGTGAGTCAACATGTTTTTTTCTACTTGCAAGCAAGCACACACACAGACACACACACACACACACACACACACAGAGACAGACAGACAGACAAACAGACAGACAGACACACACACATAAAGAGAAATCAGTACCATGGACAACCACGTCATATTTAGCTTACATTGATTGGACTAAATAGTTTTCTGGTATCTTTTAGTTGTCACTGTACTAGACTAAGCAGAGGTGGTTAGATGATGTTGTAATGTTGATGTTGAAATGGTGCTGGAATAGCGGAGGCAGCTCCTGTTGTCACTGTATTAGACTAAGCAGAGGTGGTTAGATGATGTAATGTTGACGTTGAAATGACGCTGGAATAGCGGAGGCAGCGTCTGTTTTCTTTACGACTTGCGGTAAAACTCTCCATGGTTCTAAATCAATAGTTTAGTAGTCTGATAAAATGTTCCGGAAACATTAACGTGCTTGAGCGTGTAACTGTTTGTTACATGTGTTTTGTGGACTTCATCAGACAGATGTTGCTCTCCTGTTTTGTGATGAAACAAAAGGTGTGATTGAGTTTATTCTGCCACTGTGTCTTCTTATTGTCTCTGCCTCTAAGCTTTACAGGAATATGGCTCTGAATATATACAGGAACACCTCCGCCATAGGCATTCCTATCTCTTCTGTAGGCCCTACATCAGTGGTTCTTAACCTGGGTTCGATCGAACCCCAGGGGTTGCCTGTCTGCCTGCCTGTCAGTCTCAGGGGTTCGGCGGAGGTCAAGACACACAACCAGATTACAGGCACTGGTTACAGTGAGCAGCTTCCTCTTGAGCGGACAGCTTGATGAAAACCAATCTATATTCGGGACACCCAGAAAATAGACCTATCTGCTAACAGCACACACATTATCAAGCATTGCACACATGTTATCCAGATAATGAATGTCAGCACATGTTGGCCTATATAGCAACACCCTAAAATAGGAGGCTTTATATGAGGTAGTGAAACTGCAACCACAACACTTTTAACAGCATTAGACATGAGATCATCTATAAGCTTTACAGGAATATGGCGCTGAATATATATACAGCAACACCTCCGCCATAGGCATTCCTGTCTCTTCTGTGTATGTTATATCCCTGTATTGCTACTGCTGTATTATCAAAGGCATTATCTAAGTGAGTCTCAGAGATGGCCAGTATATGAATGTTATCAGATGTAGTTTTTTTCTCCAGTTATTGATCTCATAAACCTTATTTCTACGGCTATAGTACATATGATTAATAACATAATAATAACAGCTCTCTCACTCTTCCCAGTCTTTTGATTAATAACATATATTTGTAGACCTTTCCAGCTCGACAAGAACATTGTCTGGCTAATAGAGTCAGTCAACAGGGCACTTGTGAGTGTCAATTGGTGTATGTGATGTGGGGCTGAAGCTACTGACCCAGAAGCTAGGCTCTCTCACTCCTACCAGTCTTTTTGGGAAGGAGGGTGGACAATGAGCCTGTTGTAGTGGATGTAAACAATGTCCCTACGCTCTCTGACAGCTTTCACGGCTTGGACAAGTTATTTTCCGCCTCTTGTGTACAGCTTACGAGAAGTCTTCGTTAAGGAAGATGTTTTGTTAGTCTCAAGTTCTTGGCTCTGTCCAGAACATGCCATCTTGTCCTTAAACCTCAGGAACTTGACCACATATAGGCCTGTGTCTGTCACCTGGGCTGGTGACAGGTTTTCCAGACCTCAATCTTCGCATGATCCATCTGCAGCTTTTAAAGTGATAATTTGTCTTCCTTTCTCCTCAGACTTGTCCCAGTGATGTGAATGTAACAGTTTAGCTTTCATCCGTCCCCTCGTTGGGCTCAAACCAGGGACCCCCTGCACACACCGACAACAGTCACCCACGAAGCATCGTTACCCATCGCGCCACAAAATTCACGGCCCTTGCAGAGCAAGGGGAACCACTACTTCAAGGTCTCAGAGCAAGTAACGTCACCCGATTGAAACGCTATTAACGCGCACCACCGCTAACTAGCTAGCCATTTCACATCGGTTACATGAAGACTCTGGTATGCCATCCACAACAATGTTATTTCACCTGGATTGTCCCTCTAGATATTTTCCCTCTAGACATTCCCCAGCCATCTGTAATAATGATTCACAAAGAGAGTGCTGATGTTATCTCACGTGAACTTACAGTTTGTTGTCATCTTGCTGCAAGTCTCTTTCAGGACATCCAGCTCTCCCTGAGAGAACTGCAAACTGTTCTTAATGTCCTGGACCTCTCTGGTCAGATCGTCTTAATGTCCTGGACCTCTCTGGTCAGATCGTCTTAATGTCCTGGACGTCTCTGGTCAGATCATCTTAATGTCCTGGACCTCTCTGGTCAGATCATCTTAATGTCCTGGACCTCCCTGGTCAGATCATCTTAATGTCCTGGACCTCCCTGGTCAGATCATCTTAATGTCCTGGACCTCTCTGGTCAGATCATCTTAATGTCCCGGACCTCTCTGGTCAGATCATCTTAATGTCCCGGACCTCTCTGGTCAGATCACCTTAATGTCCTGGACCTCTCTGGTCAGATCATCTTAATGTCCTGGACCTCTCTGGTCAGATCATCTTAATGTCCTGGACCTCTCTGGTCAGATCATCTTAATGTCCCGGACCTCTCTGGTCAGATCACCTTAATGTCCTGGACCTCTCTGGTCAGATCATCTTAATTTAATTTAATTAATATTTAATTTAATACATTTTAATTTTACAAAACTTTTTTTTGTATTTGGACTAAGTTCTTGGAAGCTATTTTCCTGTTGTTGTAACATCTGCTTGAAGACATATTTTCTGTCGTTTAAAAGATTCTTCACCTGTGAAAGAGAGACACTACTGTGAAAGAGAGACACTACTGTGAAAGAGAGACACTACTGTGAAAGAGAGACACTACTGTGAAAGAGAGACACTACTGTGAAAGAGAGACACTACTGTGAAAGAGAGACACTACTGTGAAAGAGAGACACTACTGTGAAAGAGAGACACTACTGTGAAAGAGAGACACTACTGTGAAAGAGAGACACTACTGTGAAAGATTCTTCACCTGTGAAAGAGAGACACTACTGTGAAAGATTATTCACCTGTGAAAGAGAGACACTACTGTGAAAGAGAGACACTACTGTGAAAGAGAGACACTACTGTGAAAGAGAGACACTACTGTCTGGAGTACTACAGTGGTACTCCCACCGGCTTTGGTTTTGGATGCCATGGTAACAACGTAGGCTGATGTTGCTACTCCACGCAGTTCCAGACAGGACAGGTCGCAAGGCAGATGGAAACAGTAACAAACAGCAGGGATTTAAGACAGCCACAAGCCTGGGACAATACTGGGCCTCAGCCACAAGGGCTAACCACGTCTCGGGCTGTGTTCAAGCTTTCAGGAAACCTTGCTAGCTTGATAGCTAGTTAGCAGCTAGGCTAGCTGCTACGCCAAGCAGCTCTATAGACTTTTGGAGGATCCCTGGACAGATAGTAGTGGTCCCAGCAACTGATGCTAACCGCGTCGCAGGATCCCCCTCTCAAAAGGTAGCTAGTAACCAAACTTCATCAATAGAACCCCTTTTCAGAGACTTTGAAAACAACAGACCGAGCTCGGTTGGAGTTCGTTGATCCCCAGTGGTGAATGAGGTGTGTTTGTCTGGGGTTATGAAATGTGTACTGTGTCCGTGTTTCAGGTGAGTGTACCTTTGTCACAGCTGTCTCCATAGTAACCAGGTGGGCAGATGCACACCCCCGGACTCATACACAGTCCACCATTCAGACACCTGGGAGAGCAGAGGGCTGGGGGGAGAGCGGAGGAGGACAGGAGAGGAGAAAAATCTACGTCAGCAACCTCAAGTATTTAATTCACCTTAAGCTGATTGTAACCCTTCACCCTTCCAACACTACATTCATTGCGATAATGAATGTTTCACTTAGCGCTGCCTGTAGAAGGCACTAAAGAGCCTTAGTACTGTTGAGTCTTGGCCAAGAATGAATATCGTAAACACAATGTCTCAAGACCCGTCGACACCCTAAAATAAAACTCAGCCGTTTTCACAGAACACTTCTCTTTAAAAACCCATAGTCTACTCTAGATGCCTCAAAGCCTCGACACGGTCTCCATAACGGATGTTCCTCTACGTAGTTCTACGGACATTTTTTGCGGCTTCATTTTTTTGTGTGTGGGGGGGGGCGACCCAAAAGGAGCTCCATAGCCCTGTTTGAGTAGACGGTGAAATCCCCGTGGAGAGTCCTTACTGTTCATATGATACAAAGACAACAACAAAATACAACATTGTTCTCCACCCCCTCAGTCAGTCTGTAGCTGGACAGAGTCTCTCTCTAACCTCTTAAAGCCTTAAATAGATGGAACACGTGGTTGTCACCGCCCAACCTGCCTGCCTGCCTGCCTGCCTGCCTGCCTGCCTGCCTGCCTGCCTGCCGCCCAGCCTGCCTGCCTGCCTGCCTGTCTGCCTGCCTGCCTGCCTGCCTGCCTGCCTGCCTGCCTGCCTGCCGCCCAGCCTGTCTGTCTGTCTGTCTGTCTGCCTGCCTGCCTGCCTGCCTGCCTGCCTGCCTGCCCAGCCTGCCTGCCTGCCTGCCTGCCTGCCCAGCCTGCCTGCCCAGCCTGCCTGCCCTATCTGCCTGCCTTCCTGCCTGCCTTCCTGCCTGCCTGCCTGCCTGCCTGCCTGCCTGCCTGCCTGCCTGTTCTCTCCATTTAACTAGTCTGGATGGAGCCTGTTGAACCAGTGCTTTGTAATTTCCATGATGTTTTTTAAGTTATGGTGCCTTGAGGCAACGTTAAGCCGCAGCAAACATAACCTTTTACAGATTCATTAATACGTTTAAATGCAACGTGGTGGTTCTGTTGTTGTCTGAAAATGACAGGCCTGCCTGAGCAGGACTGGTGTCTCATAACTGTGAAACAACACACAACCTCTTCTCTTTCTCTAGCCTTTCATTTCATAAGGTTTTATTTGGTTTGTTTTGTTGTGGAGACATTCCAGGAAATAAAAGAAGATATTCCACCCAGCATTGTTGATGTGGGCCAAGGAGAAGGGGAAAAAAACCCACAAGAAAATAATTTTTATTTAATTCTATAGAATGAGCAACTCAAGCTATTGTGTTGACTGTGTGCTGTGTACTTACTGTATATCATTATGGTAGTGATGGAAGATAGATGGACTAGCTTGTGTGCTGTGTACTTACTGTATATCATTATGGTAGTGATGGAAGATAGATGGAATGGCTTGGATGTACAGACGAGACTAGACGTACCTTTCTCACAGTGCGGCCCGTAGAAACCATCCTGACACTCACACACCTGTCTCTCGTTGCAGAACCCACCGTTACGACAACCACCTGGACATTTAGCTGTGGAGACAGAGAGAGAGAGGCGGGGAGGAGAGAGAGGGGGGAAGAGAGACAGACAGAGAGGGGGGAAGAGAGACAGACAGACAGACAGAGAGGGGGGAAGAGAGACAGACAGACAGAGAGGGGGGAAGAGACAGACAGACAGAGAGGGGGGGAAGAGAGACAGACAGAGAGGGGGGAAGAGAGACAGACAGACAGAGAGGGGGGAAGAGAGACAGACAGACAGAGAGGGGGGAAGAGAGACAAACAGACAGACAGAGAGGGGGGAAGAGAGACAGACAGACAGACAGAGAGGGGGGAAGAGAGACAGACAGACAGACAGAGAGGGGGGAAGAGAGACAGACAGAGAGGGGGGAAGAGAGACAGACAGACAGACAGAGAGGGGGGAAGAGAGACAGACAGAGGGGGGAAGAGAGAGAGAGAGAGGCGGGGAGGAGAGAGAGGGGGGAAGAGAGACAGACAGAGAGGGGGGAAGAGAGACAGACAGACAGAGAGGGGGGAAGAGAGACAGACAGACAGAGAGGGGGGAAGAGACAGACAGACAGAGAGGGGGGAAGAGAGACAGACAGACAGACAGAGAGGGGGGAAGAGAGACAGACAGACAGAGAGGGGGGAAGAGAGACAGACAGGCAGACAGAGAGGGGGAAGAGAGACAGACAGAGAGGGGGGAAGAGAGACAGACAGAGAGGGGGGAAGAGAGACAGACAGAGGGGGGAAGAGAGACAGACAGACAGACAGACAGAAAGGGGGGAAGAGAGACAGACAGACAGACAGACAGACAGACAGAGAGGGGGGAAGAGAGACAGACAGAGGGGGGAAGAGAGACAGACAGACAGACAGACAGACAGACAGACAGAGAGGGGGGAAGAGAGACAGACAGAGAGGGGGGAAGAGACAATAAAGAGACAGAACACGTGAGAAGAGAAAAATAACAGTTGAGATGAATGAATGGCTAGTGGAGTCCTCCCTCCTTTCCTTTCTTCCTCCATTCATTCCTTCTTTCCGTTCTTCCGTCCTCCCCCTTCCTCCTCTCTCTGACACTCTCCATAGCCTGCCATCTCAGAAGACCACTTCAAGGGAACCACATTCCACTACAGTGCAGTGAGATCCCATGGACTTCCATCCCAAATGGCACCCTATTCATACATCCAAATGGCACCCTATTCATACATCCCAAATGGCACCCAATTCATACATCCAAATGGCACCCTATTCATACATCCCAAATGGCACCCAATTCATACATCCAAACGGCACCCTATTCATACATCCCAAATGGAACCCTATTCATACATCCAAATGGCACCCTATTCATACATCCCAAATGGCACCCTATTCATACATCCAAATGGCACCCTATTCATACATCCCAAATGGCACCCTATTCATACATCCCAAATGGCACCCTATTCATACATCCAAATGGCACCCTATTCATACATCCAAATGGCACCCTATTCATACATCCAAATGGCACCCTATTCATACATCCCAAATGGCACCCTATTCATACAGTGCCTTGCGAAAGTATTCGGCCCCCTTGAACTTTGCGACTTTTGCCACATTTCAGGCTTCAAACATAAAGATATAAAACTGTATTTTTTTGTGAAGAATCAACAACAAGTGGGACACAATCAAGAAGTGGAACGACATTTATTGGATATTTCAAACTTTTTTAACAAATCAAAAACTGAAAAATTGGGCGTGCAAAATTATTCAGCCCCTTTAAGTTAATACTTTGTAGCGCCACCTTTTGCTGCGATTACAGCTGTAAGTCGCTTGGGGTATGTCTCTATCAGTTTTGCACATCGAGAGACTGACATTTTTTCCCATTCCTCCTTGCAAAACAGCTCGAGCTCAGTGAGGTTGGATGGAGAGCATTTGTGAACAGCAGTTTTCAGTTCTTTCCACAGATTCTCGATTGGATTCAGGTCTGGACTTTGACTTGGCCATTCTAACACCTGGATATGTTTATTTTTGAACCATCCCATTGTAGATTTTGCTTTATGTTTTGGATCATTGTCTTGTTGGAAGACAAATCTCCGTCCCAGTCTCAGGTCTTTTGCAGACTCCATCAGGTTTTCTTCCAGAGTGGTCCTGTATTTGGCTCCATCCATCTTCCCATCAATTTTAACCATCTTCCCTGTCCCTGCTGAAGAAAAGCAGGCCCAAACCATGATGCTGCCACCACCATGTTTGACAGTGGGGATGGTGTGTTCAGGGTGATGAGCTGTGTTGCTTTTACGCCAAACATAACGTTTTGCATTGTTGCCAAAAAGTTCAATTTTGGTTTCATCTGACCAGAGCACCTTCTTCCACATGTTTGGTGTGTCTCCCAGGTGGCTTGTGGCAAACTTTAAACAACACTTTTTATGGATATCTTTAAGAAATGGCTTTCTTCTTGCCACTCTTCCATAATGGCTAGATTTGTGCAATATACGACTGATTGTTGTCCTATGGACAGAGTCTCCCACCTCAGCTGTAGATCTCTGCAGTTCATCCAGAGTGATCATGGGCCTCTTGGCTGCATCTCTGATCAGTCTTCTCCTTGTATGAGCTGAAAGTTTAGAGGGACGGCCAGGTCTTGGTAGATTTGCAGTGGTCTGATACTCCTTCCATTTCAATATTATCGCTTGCACAGTGCTCCTTGGGATGTTTAAAGCTTGGGAAATCTTTTTGTATCCAAATCCGGCTTTAAAACTTCTTCACAACAGTATCTCGGACCTGCCTGGTGTGTTCCTTGTTCTTCATGATGCTCTCTGCGCTTTTAACGGACCTCTGAGACTATCACAGTGCAGGTGCATTTATACAGAGACTTGATTACACACAGGTGGATTGTATTTATCATCATTAGTCATTTAGGTCAACATTGGATCATTCAGAGATCCTCACTGAACTTCTGGAGAGAGTTTGCTGCACTGAAAGTAAAGGGGCTGAATAATTTTGCACGGCCAATTTTTCAGTTTTTGATTTGTTAAAAAAGTTTGAAATATCCAATAAATGTCGTTCCACTTCATGATTGTGTCCCACTTGTTGTTGATTCTTCACAAAAAAATACAGTTTTATATCTTTATGTTTGAAGCCTGAAATGTGGCAAAAGGTCACAAAGTTCAAGGGGGCCGAATATGGCACCCTATTCATACATCCAAATGGCACCCTATTCATACATCCCAAATGGCACCCTATTCATACATCCCAAATGGCACCCTATTCATACATCCAAATGGCACCCTATTCATACATCCCAAATGGCACCCTATTCATACATCCCAAATGGCACCCTATTCATACATCCAAATGGCACCCTATTCATACATCCCAAATGGCACCCTATTCATACATCCCAAATGGCACCCTATTCATACATCCCAAATGGCACCCTATTCATACATCCCAAATGGCACCCTATTCATACATCCCAAATGGCACCCTATTCATACATCCCAAATGGCACCCTATTCATACATCCAAATGGCACCCTATCCATACATCCAAATGGCACCCTATTCCTACATCCCAAATGGCACCCTATTCATACATCCCAAATGGCACCCTTATGGGCTCCGGTCAAACGTTTAGAGTTCCACAACAGGGCCTGGTTCAAAGCAGACTGAAAACCATCTCTCTACAACAGGGCCTGGTTCAAAGCAGACTGAAAACCATCTCCCTACAACAGGGCCTGGTTCAAAGCAGACTGAATACCATCTCTCTACAACAGGACCTGGTTCAAAGCAGACTGAATACCATCTCTCTACAACAGGGCCTGGTTCAAAGCAGACTGAATACCATCTCTCTACAACAGGGCCTGGATCAAAGCAGACTGAATACCATCTCCCTATAACAGGGCCTGGTTCAAAGCAGACTGAATACCATCTCCCTATAACAGGGCCTGGTTCAAAGCAGACTGAATACCATCTCCCTATAACAGGGCCTGGTTCAAAGCAGACTGAATATCATCTCCCTACAACAGGGTCTGGTTTAAAGCAGACTGAATACCATCTCCCTACAACAGGGCCTGGTTCAAAGCAGACTGAATACCATCTCTCTACAACAGGGCCTGGTTCAAAGCAGACTGAATACCATCTCTCTACAACAGGGCCTGGTTCAGAGCAGACTGAATACCATCTCCCTACAACAGGACCTGGTTCAAAGCAGACTGAATACCATCTCTCTACAACAGGGCCTGGTTCAAAGCAGACTGAATAGCATCTCCCTACAACAGGACCTGGTTCAAAGCAGACTGAATACCATCTCTCTACAACAGGGCCTGGTTCAAAGCAGACTGAATACCATCTCTCTACAACAGGGCCTGGTTCAAAGCAGACTGAATACCATCTCCCTACAACAGGACCTGGTTCAAAGCAGACTGAATACCATCTCTCTACAACAGGGCCTGGTTCAAAGCAGACTGAATACCATCTCCCTACAACAGGACCTGGTTCAAAGCAGACTGAATACCATCTCTCTACAACAGGGCCTTGTTCAAAGCAGACTGAATACCATCTCTCTACAACAGGGCCTGGTTCAAAGCAGACTGAATACCATCTCTCTACAACAGGGCCTGGTTCAAAGCAGACTGAATACCATCTCTCTACAACAGGACCTGGTTCAAAGCAGACTGAATACCATCTCTCTACAACAGGGCCTGGTTCAAAGCAGACTGAATACCATCTCTCTACAACAGGGCCTGGTTCAAAGCAGACTGATAACCATCTCTCTACAACACAACATGAAGGAGAAGCCTTTGAGGTGGTAATGGATGTCAACAGAGATGTCAAACTATCCTTCTTAGTCCCGGAGATCTATCGGCGTGTGAGGAACCCTTGTTTCTGTCCAAAACGGCACCCCTATTCCCTACATAGTGCACTACTTCTGACCAGAACCCTATATAGGGAATAGGGACAGTACCTTAACACTGGCACCAGACAACATGTGGCCAGAGTCACAATAAGAAAACAATATCGGTGGCCCAAAAAGCTCCCTATTCCAATTTAGTGCACTACTTTAACCAGGTCCTATAATAGGACTCTGATTTAAAAGTAGTGCACTATCTAGGGAATAGGGTACAATTTGGGATGTAACCACTCTATCCAACACAAGGAACAGAGGGAGGGATGAGTCTGGTTTCAGTTAACTCAGGATTCACTCCATCACTCTATCCAACACAAGGGACAGAGGGAGGGATGAGTTTGGTTTCAGTTAACACAGAATTCACTCCATCACTCTATCCAACACAAGGGACAGAGGGAGGGATGAGTCTGGTTTCAGTTAACTCAGGATTCACTCCATCACTCTATCCAACACAAGGGACAGAGGGAGGGATGAGTCTGGTTTCAGATAATTCAGGATTCACTCCATCACTCTATCCAACACAAGGGACAGAGGGAGGGATGAGTCTGGTTTCAGTTAACTCAGGATTCACTCCATCACTCTATCCAACACAAGGAACAGAGGGAGGGATGAGTTCGGTTTCAGTTAACTCAGGATTCACTCCATCACTCTATCCAACACAAGGAACAGAGGGAGGGATGAGTCTGGTTTCAGTTAACTCAGGATTCACTCCATCACTCTATCCAACACAAGGAACAGAGGGAGGGATGAGTCTGGTTTCAGTTAACACAGAATTCACTCCATCACTCTATCCAACACAAGGGACAGAGGGAGGGATGAGTCTGGTTTCAGTTAACTCAGGATTCACTCCATCACTCTATCCAACACAAGGAACAGAGGGAGGGATGAGTCTGGTTTCAGTTAACTCAGGATTCACTCCATCACTCTATCCAACACAAGGGACAGAGGGAGGGATGAGTCTGGTTTCAGTTAACTCAGGATTCACTCCATCACTCTATCCAACACAAGGGACAGAGGGAGGGATGAGTCTGGTTTCAGTTAACTCAGGATTCACTCTATCCAACACGAGGAACAGAGGAAGGGACTCTATTCTATTTCCTATATAGGGCACTGCTGTTGACCAGGGACCATAGGGCACTGTTGTTGACCAGGGACTATAGGGCACTGCTGTTGACCAGGGACCATAGTGCACTGCTGTTGACCAGGGACCATAGGGCACTGCTGTTGACCAGGGCCCATAGTGCACTGCTGTTGAGCCTCTCTACTGTTGACCAAGGGCAATAGTGCACTGCTGTTGACCAGGGCCCATAGTGCACTGCTGTTGAGCCTCTCTACTGTTGACCAAGGGCAATAGTGCACTGCTGTTGAGCCTCTCTACTGTTGACCAAGGGCCCATAGTGCACTGCTGTTGACCAGGGCCCATAGGGCACTGCTGTTGACCAGGGCCCATAGTGCACTGCTGTTGAGCCTCTCTACTGTTGACCAAGGGCAATAGTGCACTGCTGTTGACCAGGGCCCATAGGGCACTGCTGTTGACCAGGGCCCATAGTGCACTGCTGTTGAGCCTCTCTACTGTTGACCAAGGGCAATAGTGCACTGCTGTTGACCAGGGCCCATAGTGCACTGCTGTTGAGCCTCTCTACTGTTGACCAAGGGCCCACATCAAATCTACTATATACAGTAGAGAGACTATATACAGTAGAGAGACTATATACAGTAGAGAGACTATATACAGTAGAGAGGCTATATACAGTAGAGAGACTATATACAGTAGAGAGGCTATATACAGTAGAGAGACTATATACAGTAGAGAGGCTATATACAGTAGAGAGGCTCTATACAGTAGAGAGACTATATACAGTAGAGAGGCTATATACAGTAGAGAGGCTATATACAGTAGAGAGGCTACATACAGTAGAGAGACTATATACAGTAGAGAGGCTATATACAGTAGAGAGGCTATATACAGTAGAGAGACTATAGAAGTAGAGAGACTATATACAGTAGAGAGACTATATACAGTAGAGAGACTATATACAGTAGAGAGGCTATATACAGTAGAGAGGCTATATACAGTAGAGACTATATACAGTAGAGAGGCTATATACAGTAGAGAGACTATATACAGTAGAGAGACTATATACAGTAGAGAGGCTATATACAGTAGAGAGGCTATAGAGAGGCTATATACAGTAGAGAGACTATATACAGTAGAGAGGCTATATACAGTAGAGAGACTATATACAGTAGAGAGGCTATATACAGTAGAGAGGCTATATACAGTAGAGAGACTATATACAGTAGAGAGGCTATATACAGTAGAGAGACTATATACAGTAGAGAGGCTATATACAGTAGAGAGGCTATATACAGTAGAGAGGCTATATACAGTAGAGAGGCTACATACAGTAGAGAGGTTATATACAGTAGAGAGGCTGTATATACAGAGAGGCTATATACAGTAGAGAGGCTATAGACAGTAGAGAGAACCCCAACCCTGTCTATATAGTACCACAAACCCTGTCTATATAGAACCCCAACCCTGTCTATATAGCACCCCAACCCTGTCTATATAGCACCCCAACCCTGTCTATATAGAACCCCAACCCTGTCTATATAGCACCCCAACCCTGTCTATATAGCACCCCAACCCTGTCTATATAGCACCCCAACCCTGTCTATATAGCACCACAAACCCTGTCTATATAGCACCCCAACCCTGTCTATATAGCACCCCAACCCTGTCTATATAGTACCACAAACCCTGTCTATATAGCACCCCAAACCTGTCTATATAGAACCCCAACCCTGTCTATATAGAACCCCAACCCTGTCTATATAGAACCCCAACCCTGTCTATATAGAACCCCAACCCTGTCTATATAGAACCCCAACCCTGTCTATATAGAACCTCAACCCTGTCTATATAGAACCCCAACCCTGTCTATATAGAACCCCAACCCTGTCTATATAGCACCCCAACCCTGTCTATATAGCACCCCAACCCTGTCTATATAGAACCCCAACCCTGTCTATATAGCACCCCAACCCTGTCTATATAGAACCCCAACCCTGTCTATATAGAACCCCAACCCTGTCTATATAGCACCCCAACCCTGTCTATATAGAACCCCAACCCTGTCTATATAGTATATAGAACCCCAACCCTGTCTATATAGCACCCCAACCCTGTCTATATAGAACCCCAACCCTGTCTATATAGCACCCCAACCCTGCACCCCAACCCTGTCTATATAGCACCCCAACCCTGTCTATATAGTACCACAAACCCTGTCTATATAGCACCCCAACCCTGTCTATATAGAACCCCAACCCTGTCTATATAGAACCCCAACCCTGTCTATATAGAACCCCAACAAGGTACCCCAACCCTGCACCCCAACCCTGTCTATATAGAACCCCAACCCTGTCTATATAGAACCCCAACCCTGTCTATATAGAACCCCAACAAGGTACCCCAACCCTGCACCCCAACCCTGTCTATATAGAACCCCAACCCTGTCTATATAGAACCCCAACAATGTACCCCAACCCTGCACCCCAACCCTGTCTATATAGAACCCCAACCCTGTCTATATATATATAGAACCCCAACCCTGTCTATATAGAATCCCAACCCTGTACCCCAACCCTGTCTATATAGAACCCCAACCCTGTCTATTTAGAACCCCAACCCTGTCTATTTAGAACCCCAACCCTGTCTATATAGAACCCCAACCCTGTCTATATAGCACCCCAACCCTGTTTATATAGAACCCCAAACCTGTCTATATAGAACCCCAACCCTGTACCCCAACCCTGTCTATATAGTACACCAACTCTGTACCCCAACCCTGTCTATATAGAACCCCAACCCTGTCTATATAGAACCCCAACCCTGTCTATATAGAACCCCAACCCTGTCTATATAGTACCCCAACCCTGTCTATATAGAACCCCAACCCTGTACCCCAACCCTGTCTATATAGCACCCCAACCCTGTCTATATAGCACCCCAACCCTGTCTATATAGTACCACAAACCCTGTCTATATAGAACCCCAACCCTGTCTATATAGTACCCCAACCCTGTCTATATAGAACCCCAACCCTGTCTATATAGAACCCCAACCCTGTCTATATAGAACCCCAACCCTGTCTATATAGCACCCCAACCCTGTCTATATAGTACCACAAACCCTGTCTATATAGCACCCCAACCCTGTCTATATAGAACCCCAACCCTGTCTATATAGAACCCCAACCCTGTCTATATAGAACCCCAACAAGGTACCCCAACCCTGCACCCCAACCCTGTCTATATAGAACCCCAACCCTGTCTATATAGAACCCCAACCCTGTCTATATAGAACCCCAACCCTGTCTATATAGAACCCCAACAAGGTACCCCAACCCTGCACCCCAACCCTGTCTATATAGAACCCCAACCCTGTCTATATAGAACCCCAACAAGGTACCCCAACCCTGCACCCCAACCCTGTCTATATAGAACCCCAACCCTGTCTATATATATATATAGAACCCCAACCCTGTCTATATAGAATCCCAACCCTGTACCCCAACCCTGTCTATATAGAACCCCAACCCTGTCTATTTAGAACCCCAACCCTGTCTATTTAGAACCCCAACCCTGTCTATATAGAACCCCAACCCTGTCTATATAGCACCCCAACCCTGTTTATATAGAACCCCAAACCTGTCTATATAGAACCCCAACCCTGTACCCCAACCCTGTCTATATAGTACACCAACTCTTTACCCCAACCCTGTCTATATAGAACCCCAACCCTGTCTATATAGAACCCCAACCCTGTCTATATAGAACCCCAACCCTGTCTATATAGTACCCCAACCCTGTCTATATAGAACCCCAACCCTGTACCCCAACCCTGTCTATATAGAACCCCAACCCTGTCTATATAGAACCCCAACCCTGTCTATATAGCACCCCAACCCTGTCTATATAGTACCCCAACCCTGTCTATATAGAACCCCAACCCTGTACCCCAACCCTGTCTAAATAGAACCCCAACCCTGTACCCCAACCCTGTCTATATAGAACCCCAACCCTGTACCCCAACCCTGTCTATATATGTGTGTGTGTGTGGAGGGGGATTACTGGTGTGTGGAGGGGTACTGGTGTGTGTGTGGGGGGGGGGGGGGGGTACTGGTGTGTGTGGAGGGGGGGTACTGGTGTGTGGAGGGGGGGTACTGGTGTGTGGAGGGGGGTACTGGTGTGTGGAGGGGGGTACTGGTGTGTGGAAGGGTACTGGTGTGTGTGTGTGTGGAGGGGTACTGCTGTGTGTGTGTGTGGAGGGGTACTGCTGTGTGTGTGGAGGGGTACTGCTGTGTGTGTGTGGAGGGGCACTGCTGTGTGTGTGTGGAGGGGTACTGCTGTGTGTGTGTGTGGAGGGGTACTGCTGTGTGTGTGTGTGGAGGGGTACTGCTGTGTGTGTGTGTGGAGGGGTACTGCTGTGTGTGTATGTGGAGGGGTACTGCTGTGTGTGTGTGGAGGGGTACTGCTGTGTGTGTGTGGAGGGGTACTGCTGTGTGTGTGTGGAGGGGTACTGCTGTGTGTGTGTGGAGGGGTACTGCTGTGTGTGTGTGGAGGGGTACTTGTGTGTGTGTGTGGAGGGGTACTGGTGTGTGTGGAGGGGTACTGCTGTGTGTGTGTGGAGGTGTACTGGTGTGTGTGTGTGGAGGGGTACTGCTGTGTGTGTGTGGAGGGGTACTGCTGTGTGTGTGTGGAGGGGTACTGGTGTGTGTGGAGGGGTACTGCTGTGTGTGTGTGGAGGGGTACTGGTGTGTGTGGAGGGGTACTGCTGTGTGTGTGTGGAGGGGTACTGGTGTTTGTGGAGGGGTACTGCTGTGTGTGTGTGGAGGGATACTGGTGTGTGTGTGTGTGTGTGTGTGTGTGGAGGGGTACTGGTGTGTGTGTGTCTCCTGTTCCAGCCTCAATCTGCAGCTGGCAGAGTTCCCATGACATCATGCCCCAGCTATGGCCTTTGTCCTGGACTCTGATTGGCAGGTAACTTCACTCCCCTCGCTCCTCCCCTGGTCACAAAGCCTCCCCAGCTCTCTCTCCTTCTCTCTCTTTCTCTCTCCTTCTCTCTCTCTCTTTCTCTCTCCTTCTCTCTCTCTCCTTCTCTATCTCTCTCTCTCTCCTTCTCTATCTCTCTCTCTCGCTCTCTCTCTCCCCTCTCTCTCTCCTCTCTCTCTCTCTCCTTCCCTCGCTCTCTCTCCTTCTCTCTCTCTGTCTCTCTCGCTTTCTCTCTCTTTCTCTCTCCTTCTCTCTCTCCTCTCTCTCTCTCCTTCTCTCTCTCCCCTCTCTCTCTCCCCTCTCTCTCTCTCTCCTTCCCTCGCTCTCTCTCCTTCTCTCTCTCTCTCTCCACTGAGCTCTGATCCATTCCAGCAGGCAGGACCATATGGGCCATGTCCCAAATGGCATCCTATTTCCGACATAGTGCCCTACTACCCACAGTGTTCAGGTCAAACGTAGTGCACTATATGGGGAATAGGGTTCCATTTTGGATGCAAACCCAGTAACACATGGGATCTATAGATCTACCATGGGATCTATTTACCCTCCACCCTGATGATGAAGGATTGAGATCACTGATCTATACATCCTCCTGTCTCTATACCCCTCTATACATCCTGTTGTCTCTATACATCCTGCTGTCTCTATACATCCTGCTGTCTCTATACCCCTCTATACATCCTGTTGTCTCTATACATCCTGCTGTCTCTATACATCCTGCTGTCTCTATACATCCTGCTGTCTCTATACATCCTGCTGTCTCTATACCCCTCTATACATCCTGCTGTCTCTATACATCCTGCTGTCTCTATACATCCTGCTGTCTCTTTACATCCTGCTGTCTCTATACATCCTGCTGTCTCTATACATCCTGCTGTCTCTTTACATCCTGCTGTCTCTATACATCCTGCTGTCTCTATACATCCTGCTGTCTCTATACCCCTCTATACATCCTGCTGTCTCTATACATCCTGCTATCTCTATACATCCTGCTGTCTCTATACATCCTGCTGTCTCTATACCCCTCTATACATCCTGCTGTCTCTATACATCCTGCTGTCTCTATACATCCTGCTGTCTCTATACATCCTGCTGTCTCTATACATCCTGCTGTCTCTATACATCCTGCTATCTCTATACATCCTGCTGTCTCTATACATCCTGCTGTCTCTATACCCCTCTATACATCCTGTTGTCTCTATACATCCTGCTGTCTCTATACATCCTGCTATCTCTATACATCCTGCTGTCTCTATACATCCTGCTGTCTCTATACCCCTCTATACATCCTGTTGTCTCTATACATCCTGCTGTCTCTATACATCCTGCTATCTCTATACATCCTGCTGTCTCTATACATCCTGCTGTCTCTATACATCCTGCTATCTCTATACATCCTGCTGTCTCTATACATCCTGCTATCTCTATACATCCTGTTGTCTCTATACATCCTGCTGTCTCTGTACATCCTGCTGTCTCTGTACATCCTGCTGTCTCTATACATCCTGCTGTCTCTATACATCCTGCTGTCTCTATACATCCTGTTGTCTCTATACATCCTGCTGTCTCTATACCTCTCTATACATCCTGTTGTCTCTATACATCCTGCTGTCTCTATACCCCTCTATACATCCTGCTGTCTCTATACATCCTGCTGTCTCTATACATCCTGCTGTCTCTATACCCCTCTATACATCCTGCTGTCTCTATACATCCTGCTGTCTCTATACATCCTGCTGTCTCTATACATCCTCCTGTCTCTATACCCCTCTATACATCCTTCTGTCTCTATACATCCTGCTGTCTCTATACATCCTGCTGTCTCTATACATCCTGCTGTCACTATACATCCTGCTGTCTCTATACCCCTCTATACATCCTGCTGTCTCTATACATCCTGCTGTCTCTATACATCCTGCTGTCTCTATACCCCTCTATACATCCTGCTGTCTCTATACATCCTGCTGTCTCTATACCCCTCTATACATCCTGCTGTCTCTATACATCCTGCTGTCTCTATACCCCTCTATACCTCCTGCTGTCTCTATACATCCTGCTGTCTCTGTACATCCTGCTGTCTCTATACCCCTCTATACATCCTGCTGTCTCTATACATCCTGCTGTCTCTGTACATCCTGCTGTCTCTATACCCCTCTATACATCCTGCTGTCTCTGTACATCCTGCTGTCTCTATACCCCTCTATACATCCTGCTGTCTCTGTACATCCTGCTGTCTCTGTACATCCTGCTGTCTCTATACATCCTGCTGTCTCTATACCCCTCTATACATCCTGCTGTCTCTATACATCCTGCTGTCTCTTTACATCCTGCTGTCTCTATACATCCTGCTGTCTCTATACATCCTGCTGTCTCTATACATCCTGCTGTCTCTATACATCCTGCTGTCTCTGTACATCCTGCTGTCTCTATACATCCTGCTGTCTCTATACATCCTGCTGTCTCTATACATCCTGCTGTCTCTATAATCCTGCTGTCTCTATACCCCTCTATACATCCTGCTGTCTCTATACATCCTGCTGTCTCTTTACATCCTGCTGTCTCTATACATCCTGCTGTCTCTGTACATCCTGCTGTCTCTATACATCCTGCTGTCTCTATACATCCTGCTGTCTCTATACATCCTGCTGTCTCTATAATCCTGCTGTCTCTATACCCCTCTATACATCCTGCTGTCTCTATACATCCTGCTGTCTCTTTACATCCTGCTGTCTCTTTACATCCTGCTGTCTCTATACATCCTGCTGTCTCTATACCCCTCTATACATCCTGCTGTCTCTATACATCCTGCTGTCTCTATACATCCTGCTGTCTCTATACCCCTCTATACATCCTGCTGTCTCTATACATCCTGCTGTCTCTATACATCCTGCTGTCTCTATACCCCTCTATACATCCTGCTGTCTCTATACCCCTCTATACATCCTGCTGTCTCTATACATCCTGCTGTCTCTATACATCCTGCTGTCTCTATACATCCTGCTGTCTCTATACATCCTGCTGTCTCTGTACATCCTGCTGTCTCTATACATCCTGCTGTCTCTATACATCCTGCTGTCTCTATACATCCTGCTGTCTCTATAATCCTGCTGTCTCTATACCCCTCTATACATCCTGCTGTCTCTATACATCCTGCTGTCTCTTTACATCCTGCTGTCTCTATACATCCTGCTGTCTCTGTACATCCTGCTGTCTCTATACATCCTGCTGTCTCTATACATCCTGCTGTCTCTATACATCCTGCTGTCTCTATAATCCTGCTGTCTCTATACCCCTCTATACATCCTGCTGTCTCTATACATCCTGCTGTCTCTTTACATCCTGCTGTCTCTTTACATCCTGCTGTCTCTATACATCCTGCTGTCTCTATACCCCTCTATACATCCTGCTGTCTCTATACATCCTGCTGTCTCTATACATCCTGCTGACTCTATACATCCTGCTGTCTCTATACCCCTCTATACATCCTGCTGTCTCTATACATCCTGTTGTCTCTATACATCCTGCTGTCTCTATACCCCTCTATACATCCTGCTGTCTCTATACCCCTCTATACATCCTGCTGTCTCTATACATCCTGCTGTCTCTATACATCCTGCTGTCTCTATACCCCTCTATACATCCTGCTATCTCTATACATCCTGCTGTCTCTATACATCCTGCTGTCTCTATACCTCTCTATACATCCTGCTGTCTCTATACCTCCTGCTGTCTCTATACCTCTCTATACATCCTGCTGTCTCTGTACATCCTGCTGTCTCTATACCCCTCTATACCTCCTGCTGTCTCTATACCTCTCTATACATCCTGCTGTCTCTGTACATCCTGCTGTCTCTATACCCCTCTATACATCCTGCTGTCTCTATACCTCTCTATACATCCTGCTGTCTCTGTACATCCTGCTGTCTCTATTCCCCTCTATACCTCCTGCTGTCTCTATACCCCTCTATACATCCTGCTGTCTCTATACCCCTCTATACATCCTGCTGTCTCTATACATCCTGCTGTCTCTATACATCCTGCTGTCTCTATACATCCTGCTGTCTCTATACCCCTCTATACATCCTGCTGTCTCTATACCTCTCTATACATCCTGCTGTCTCTATACATCCTGCTGTCTCTATACATTCTGCTGTCTCTATACATCCTGCTGTCTCTATACCCCTCTATACATCCTGCTGTCTCTATACCTCTCTATACATCCTGCTGTCTCTATACATCCTGCTGTCTCTATACCCCTCTATACATCCTGCTGTCTCTATACCTCTCTATACATCCTGCTATCTCTGTACATCCTGCTGTCTCTATACCCCTCTATACATCCTGCTGTCTCTATACATCCTGCTGTCTCTATACATCCTGCTGTCTCTATACCCCTCTATACATCCTGCTGTCTCTATACCTCCTGCTGTCTCTATACATCCTGCTGTCTCTATACATCCTGCTGTCTCTATACATCCTGCTGTCTCTATACATCCTGCTGTCTCTATACATCCTGCTGTCTCTGTACATCCTGCTGTCTCTATACATCCTGCTGTCTCTATACATCCTGCTGTCTCTATACATCCTGCTGTCTCTATAATCCTGCTGTCTCTATACCCCTCTATACATCCTGCTGTCTCTATACATCCTGCTGTCTCTTTACATCCTGCTGTCTCTATACATCCTGCTGTCTCTATACCCCTCTATACATCCTGCTGTCTCTATACATCCTGCTGTCTCTATACATCCTGCTGTCTCTATACCCCTTTATACATCCTGCTGTCTCTATACCTCTCTATACATCCTGCTGTCTCTATACATCCTGCTGTCTCTATACATCCTGCTGTCTCTATACATCCTGCTGTCTCTATACCCCTCTATACATCCTGCTGTCTCTATACATCCTGCTGTCTCTATACATCCTGCTGACTCTATACATCCTGCTGTCTCTATACCCCTCTATACATCCTGCTGTCTCTATACATCCTGTTGTCTCTATACATCCTGCTGTCTCTATACCCCTCTATACATCCTGCTGTCTCTATACCCCTCTATACATCCTGCTGTCTCTATACATCCTGCTGTCTCTATACCCCTCTATACATCCTGCTATCTCTATACATCCTGCTGTCTCTATACATCCTGCTATCTCTATACATCCTGCTATCTCTATACATCCTGCTATCTCTATACCTCCTGCTGTCTCTATACATCCTGCTGTCTCTATACATCCTGCTGTCTCTATACATCCTGCTGTCTCTATACATCCTGCTGTCTCTATACATCCTGCTGTCTCTGTACATCCTGCTGTCTCTATACATCCTGCTGTCTCTATACATCCTGCTGTCTCTATACATCCTGCTGTCTCTATAATCCTGCTGTCTCTATACCCCTCTATACATCCTGCTGTCTCTATACATCCTGCTGTCTCTTTACATCCTGCTGTCTCTATACATCCTGCTGTCTCTATACCCCTCTATACATCCTGCTGTCTCTATACATCCTGCTGTCTCTATACATCCTGCTGTCTCTATACCCCTTTATACATCCTGCTGTCTCTATACCTCTCTATACATCCTGCTGTCTCTATACATCCTGCTGTCTCTATACATCCTGCTATCTCTATACATCCTGCTGTCTCTATACATCCTGCTGTCTCTATACCTCTCTATACATCCTGCTGTCTCTATACATCCTGCTGTCTCTATACATCCTGCTGTCTCTGTACATCCTGCTGTCTCTATACCCCTCTATACCTCCTGCTGTCTCTATACCTCTCTATACATCCTGCTGTCTCTGTACATCCTGCTGTCTCTATACCCCTCTATACCTCCTGCTGTCTCTATACCTCTCTATACATCCTGCTGTCTCTGTACATCCTGCTGTCTCTATACCCCTCTATACATCCTGCTGTCTCTATACCTCTCTATACATCCTGCTGTCTCTGTACATCCTGCTGTCTCTATTCCCCTCTATACCTCCTGCTGTCTCTATACCCCTCTATACATCCTGCTGTCTCTATACCCCTCTATACATCCTGCTGTCTCTATACATCCTGCTGTCTCTATACATCCTGCTGTCTCTATACCTCTCTATACATCCTGCTGTCTCTGTACATCCTGCTGTCTCTATACCCCTCTATACCTCCTGCTGTCTCTATACCTCTCTATACATCCTGCTGTCTCTGTACATCCTGCTGTCTCTATACCCCTCTATACCTCCTGCTGTCTCTATACCTCTCTATACATCCTGCTGTCTCTGTACATCCTGCTGTCTCTATACCCCTCTATACATCCTGCTGTCTCTATACCTCTCTATACATCCTGCTGTCTCTGTACATCCTGCTGTCTCTATTCCCCTCTATACCTCCTGCTGTCTCTATACCCCTCTATACATCCTGCTGTCTCTATACCCCTCTATACATCCTGCTGTCTCTATACATCCTGCTGTCTCTATACTCCTCTATACCTCCTGCTGTCTCTATACCTCTCTATACATCCTGCTGTCTCTATACATCCTGCTGTCTCTATACCCCTCTATACATCCTGCTGTCTCTATACCTCTCTATACATCCTGCTATCTCTGTACATCCTGCTGTCTCTATACCCCTCTATACATCCTGCTGTCTCTATACATCCTGCTGTCTCTATACATCCTGCTGTCTCTATACCCCTCTATACATCCTGCTGTCTCTATACCTCCTGCTGTCTCTATACATCCTGCTGTCTCTATACATCCTGCTGTCTCTATACATCCTGCTGTCTCTATACATCCTGCTGTCTCTATACATCCTGCTGTCTCTATACCCCTCTATACATCCTGCTGTCTCTATACATCCTGCTGTCTCTATACATCCTGCTGTCTCTATACATCCTGCTGTCTCTATACATCCTGCTGTCTCTATACCTCTCTATACATCCTGCTGTCTCTATACATCCTGCTGTCTCTATACATCCTGCTGTCTCTATACCTCTCTATACATCCTGCTGTCTCTATACATCCTGCTGTCTCTATACCTCTCTATACATCCTGCTGTCTCTATACATCCTGCTGTCTCTATACATCCTGCTGTCTCTATACATCCTGCTGTCTCTATACCCCTCTATACATCCTGCTGTCTCTATACATCCTGTTGTCTCTATACATCCTGCTGTCTCTATACCTCTCTATACATCCTGCTGTCTCTATACATCCTGCTGTATCTATACATCCTGCTGTCTCTATACATCCTGCTGTCTCTATACATCCTGCTGTCTCTATACCCCTCTATACATCCTGCTGTCTCTATACATCCTGCTGTCTCTATACATCCTGCTGTCTCTATACATCCTGCTGTCTCTATACATCCTGCTGTCTCTATACATCCTGCTGTCTCTATACCTCTCTATACATCCTGCTGTCTCTATACATCCTGCTGTCTCTATACATCCTGCTGTCTCTATACATCCTGCTGTCTCTATACATCCTGCTGTCTCTATACATCCTGCTGTCTCTATACATCCTGCTGTCTCTATACCCCTCTATACATCCTGCTGTCTCTATACATCCTGCTGTCTCTATACATCCTGCTGTCTCTATACATCCTGCTGTCTCTATACATCCTGCTGTCTCTATACCCCTCTATACATCCTGCTGTCTCTATACATCCTGCTGTCTCTATACATCCTGCTGTCTCTATACATCCTGCTGTCTCTATACCTCTCTATACATCCTGCTGTCTCTATACATCCTGCTGTCTCTATACATCCTGCTGTCTCTATACATCCTGCTGTCTCTATACATCCTGCTGTCTCTATACATCCTGCTGTCTCTATACATCCTGCTGTCTCTATACCCCTCTATACATCCTGCTGTCTCTATACCCCTCTATACATCCTGCTGTCTCTATACATCCTGCTGTCTCTATACATCCTGCTATCTCTGTACATCCTGCTGTCTCTATACCCCTCTATACATCCTGCTGTCTCTATACATCCTGCTGTCTCTATACATCCTGCTGTCTCTATACCCCTCTATACATCCTGCTGTCTCTATACATCCTGTTGTCTCTATACATCCTGCTGTCTCTATACATCCTGCTGTCTCTATACATCCTGCTGTCTCTATACCCCTCTATACATCCTGCTGTCTCTATACATCCTGCTGTCTCTATACCCCTCTATACATCCTGCTGTCTCTATACATTCTGCTGTCTCTATACATCCTGTTGTCTCTATACATCCTGCTGTCTCTATACCTCTCTATACATCCTGCTGTCTCTATACATCCTGCTGTCTCTATACATCCTGCTGTCTCTATACATCCTGCTGTCTCTATACCCCTCTATACATCCTGCTGTCTCTGTACATCCTGCTGTCTCTATACATCCTGCTGTCTCTATACCCCTCTATACATCCTGCTGTCTCTATACATCCTGCTGTCTCTATACATCCTGCTGTCTCTATACCCCTCTATACATCCTGCTGTCTCTATACATCCTGCTGTCTCTATACATCCTGCTGTCTCTATACCCCTCTATACATCCTGCTGTCTCTATACATCCTGCTGTCTCTATACATCCTGCTGTCTCTATACATCCTGCTGTCTCTATACCCCTCTATACATCCTGCTATCTCTATACATCCTGCTGTCTCTATACATCCTGCTGTCTCTATACATCCTGCTGTCTCTATACCCCTCTATACATCCTGCTGTCTCTATACATCCTGCTATCTCTATACCCCTCTATACATCCTGCTATCTCTATACCCCTCTATACATCCTGCTGTCTCTATACATCCTTCTGTCTCTATACATCCTGCTGTCTCTATACATCCTGCTGTCTCTATACCCCTCTATACATCCCGCTGTCTCGCCACCACCCTAAAGCAGGGCATCTGAACCACTTCTGTTGTGGTTGTACCACATCTTATAATATAAAGTCAGCAGTAGCAGAGGTAGAACTAAATCAGACAGGGTAATGTTATAATATCCAGTCAGCAGAGGTAGAACTAAATCAGACAGGGTAATGTTATAATATCCAGTCAGAAGAGGCAGAGGTAAAACTAAATCAGACAGGGTAATGTTATAATATCCAGTTAGCAGCAGCAGAGGTAGAACTAAATCAGACAGGGTAATGTTATAATATCCAGTCAGCAGTAGCAGAGGTAGAACTAAATCAGACAGGGTAATGTTATAATATCCAGTCAGCAGTAGCAGGGGTAGAACTAAATCAGACAGGGTAATGTTATAATATCCAGTCAGCAGAGGTAGAACTAAATCAGACAGGGTAATGTTATAATATCCAGTTAGCAGCAGCAGAGGTAGAACTAAATCAGACAGGGTAATGTTATAATATCCAGTCAGCAGTAGCAGAGGTAGAACTAAATCAGACAGGGTAATGTTATAATATCCAGTCAGCAGTAGCAGAGGTAGAACTAAATCAGACAGGGTAATGTTATAATATCCAGTCAGCAGTAGCAGAGGTAGAACTAAATCAGACAGGGTAATGTTATAATATCCAGTCAGCAGAGGTAGAACTAAATCAGACAGGGTAATGTTATAATATCCAGTTAGCAGCAGCAGAGGTAGAACTAAATCAGACAGGGTAATGTTATAATATCCAGTCAGCAGTAGCAGAGGTAGAACTAAATCAGACAGGGTAATGTTATAATATCCAGTCAGTAGAGGTAGAACTAAATCAGACAGGGTAATGTTATAATATCCAGTCAGCAAAGGTAGAGCTAAATCAGACAGGGTAATGCAGACTGAGACCTACCCAATCATCTGTGGCGATGCTGAGAGCTAGCCAATCATCTCTGGTGATGCTGAGAGCTAGCCAATCATCTCTGACGATGCTGAGAGCTCGCCAATCATCTCAAGAGATGCTGAGAGCTAGCCAATCATCTCTGGTGATGCTGAGAGCTAGCCAATCATCTCTGGCGATATTGAGAGCTAGCCAATCATCTCTGGCGATATTGAGAGGTAGCCAATCATCTCTGGTGAAATTGAGAGCTAGCCAATCATCTCTGGCGATGCTGAGAGCTAGCCAATCATCTCTGGCGAAATTGAGAGCTAGACAATCATCTCTGGCAATGCTGAGAGCTAGCCAATCATCTCTGATGATAATGAGAGACAATATTCTTCACTCGCCTCACCTCGCCTCACCTCTCCTCTCCTCTCCTCTCCTCTTCTGCTTTCCCCTTCTCTGATCTCCCCTCCCCTCCTCTCCTGTCACCTCTTCTTCTAGTAGACCATTCAAAACAGAGGTAACATGTTAAACATGCAAATTAAACTCTAGGAGCTGCGTCCTCACCTCTCTGGCAGGTCTTGAAGAAGATGGCATTGTGAGGTGTCCTCAGGATGATGTTCCCACCGGCGTCCATGACCAGTATGGTGACCTCGAACGCCGCTACGCCATCCTGGTCTCCTAAACACGGGAAGCCCACCTGCACCACTTAAAACACAGAGAAACATCATATTACAACGCAGTAATCAGTATGCAAGCTATTATGATTAATTTCAAGCTATTGTGACTGATTTCAAGCTATTGTGACTGATTTCAAGCTATTGTGACTGGTTTCAAGCTATTGTGACTGATTTCAAGCTATTGTGACTGATTTCAAGCTATATGACTGATTTCAAGCTATTGTGACTGATTTCAAGCTATTGTGACTGATTTCAAGCTATTGTGACAAGCTATTGTGACTGGTTTCAAGCTATTGTGACTGATTTCAAGCTATTGTGACTGGTTTCAAGCTATTATGACTGATTTCAAGCTATTGTGACTGATTTCAAGCTATTGTGACTGATTTCAAGCTATTATGACTGATTTCAAGTTGTTATGACTGGTTTCATGACTGATTTCAAGCTGTTGCGACTGATTTCAAGCTATTGTGACTGATCTCAAGCTATTATGACTGATTTCAAGTTGTTATGACTGGTTGCATGACTGATTTCAGGCTGTTGTGACTGATTTCAAGCTATTGTGACTGATCTCAAGCTATTATGACTGATTTCAAGTTGTTATGACTGGTTTCATGACTGATTTCAAGCTGTTGTGACTGATTTCAAGTTGTTATGACTGGTTTCATGACTGATTTCAAGCTGTTGTGACTGATTTCATGACTGTTTTCAAGCTATTATGAGTGATTTCAAGCTATTATGACTGATTTCAAGCTGTTATGACTGATTTCAAGCTGTTTCACTGTAGTGGCCTGTGTGGTCTAGCGGTTAGCGCTGGGCTGGGCTGCTGACTCAAACTCCTCCACTCTTTCCTGCTTGCTGTTCTTCAGTCTCACGTGTCCAATAAACAACAACACTGAGAAGGTAGCACGGATTCACCAGCTCCTGTCTCACCTGAGGGCCTACGTGGTACAGAGCCCAGGAGAGGAACGTTGACCGTGGGGTTGTCCATGATATCCACATCCATGGAGCGCAGTGTCTGGAACTCATAGAAGTACTCTGCCTGCAACACATGAACGGAGAACAGCTGATGTCTCAGAGAGGTACTGGGCCTGCAACACACATGAATGGAGAACAGCTGATGTCTCAGAGAGGTACTGGGCCTGCAACACACATGAATGGAGAACAGCTGATGTCTCAGAGAGGTACTGGGCCTGCAACACACATGAATGGAGAACAGCTGATGTCTCAGAGAGGTACTGGGCCTGCAACACACATGAATGGAGAACAGCTGATGACCCCGGATGTGTCCGTGCTAGTGTGCTTGTATGCATATACATGTTTGTCACACAGTGAGTTTGTGTTAGTACGCACTGTGTCCCTCTCTAAATAATGTCTGTGTGTTGACCCTCCTCTCCCAAAAACACGCGGCACAGCACATGTGGTCTCTCTCTCTAAATGACATGTGGTCTCTCTCTAAATGACATGTGGTCTCCCTCTCTAAATGACATGTGGTATCGCTCTCTAAATGACATGTGGTCTCTCTCTCTAAATGACATCTGGTCTCTCTCTCTAAATTACATGTGGTCTCCCTCTCTAAATGACATGTGGTATCGCTCTCTAAATGACATGTGGTCTCTCTAAATGACATGTGGTCTCTCTCTAAATGACATGTGGTCTCTCTCTCTAAATGACATGTGGTCTCTCTCTCTCTAAATGACATGTGGTCTCTCTCTCTAAATGACATGTGGGATCGCTCTCTAAATGACATGTGGTCTCTCTCTCTAAATGACAAGTGGTCTCTCTCTCTCTAAATGACATGTGGTCTCTCTCTCTAAATGACATGTGGTCTCGCTCTCTCTAAATGACATGTGGTCTCTCTCTCTCTAAATGAAATGTGGTCTTTCTCTAAATTGCATGTGGTCCCTCTCTCTAAATGACATGGGGTCTCTCTCTCTAAATGACATGGGGTCTCTCTCTCTAAATGACATGTGGTCTCTCTCTCTAAATGACATGTGGTCTCTCTCTCTAAATGACATGTGGTGTCTCTCTCTAAATGACATGTGGTCTCGCTCTTTCTAAATGACATGTGGTCTCGCTCTCTCTAAATGACATGTGGTCTCTCTCTCTCTAAATGACATGTGTTCTTTCTCTAAATTGCATGTGGTCCCTCTCTCTAAATGACATGTGGTCTCTCTCTCTAAATTACATGTGGTCTCTCTCTCTAAATGACATGTGGTCTCTCTCTCTAAATGACATGTGGTCTCTCTCTAAATGACATGTGGTCTCTCTAAATGACATGTGGTCTCTCTCTCTAAATGACATGTGGTCTCGCTCTCTCTAAATTACATGTGGTCTCTCTCTCTCTAAATGACATGTGTTCTTTCTCTAAATTGCATGTGGTCCCTCTCTCTAAATGACATGTGGTCTCTCTCTCTAAATGACATGTGGTCTCTCTCTAAATTACATGTGGTCTCTCTTTCTAAATTACATGTGGTCTGACATGTGGTCTCTCTCTCTCTAAATGACATGCGGTCCCTCTCTCTAAATGACATGTGGTCTCTCTCTAAATTACATGTGGTCTCTCTTTCTAAATGACATGTGGTCTCTCTCTCTCTAAATGACATGCGGTCCCTCTCTCTAAATGACATGTGGTCTCTCTCTCTTTAAATGACATGTGGTCTCTCTGTAAATGACATGTGGTCTCTCTGTAAATGACATGTGGTCTCTCTTTAAATGACATGTGGTCTCTCTCTCTCTCTAAATGACGTGGTCTCTATCTAAATGACATGTGGTCTCTCTCTCTCTCTAAATGGCGTGGTCTCTCTCTCTCTCTAAATGACATGTGGTCTCTCTCTAAATGACATGTGGTCTCTCTCTAAATGGCATGTGGTCTCTCTCTAAATGACATGTGGTCTCTCTCTAAATGACATGTGGTCTCTCTAAATGACATGTGGTCTCTCTCTCTAAATGACATGCGGTCTCTCTCTCTCTAAATGACATGCGGTCTTTCTTTAAATGACATGTGGTCTCTCTCTAAATGACATGTGGTCTCTCTCTAAATGACATGTGGTCTCTCTCTCTCTAAATTACATGTGGTCTCTCTCTCTCTAAATGACATGTGGTCTCTCTCTCTCTAAATGACATGTGGTCTCTCTCTCTCTAAATGACACGTGGTCTCTCTCTCTCTAAATGACATGTGGTCTCTCTCTCTCTAAATGACATGTGGTCTCTCTTGTCAAGTGATTGGGGGAGGCATGACAGAACACACACAGGGAGGGGGGGGGGGGGGGGAGAGATCCCAGAACAGAGAGATGAAAGAGGGAGAGAGGAAAGGGGAGACTACGATGTTCCCTCTATGCAGTGAATGCTTCCCAGTGTCAAAGCGTTTGATGAAGGGAAAGGTACACAAGGCGGGCAGAGGAAGAGGAGGCTAATCCTGCAGCTGAATGGTAATAACCAACACAGATAACTCTCCACCATGCAGCCTTTCATGCCCCAGGCTTTTGTTCTTAAGCTTCGCCGACTGCCTTTGAAGTACAGGGGGTAACAGAACCCAGGAAAGAGAAGGGCCCTCTTTCTGTATCTCTCTCTCTCTCTCTCTCTCTCTCTCTCTCTCTCTCTCTCTATCCCTCTCTCTCTCTATCCCTCTCTCTATCCCTCTCGCTCTCTATCCCTCTCTCTCTCTATCCCTCTCTCTCCTTCACTCTCGCTCTCATTCCCTCTCGCTCTTTCTATCCCGCTCTCTTTCCTTCCCTCTCTCTCTCCTTCCCTCTCTCTCTCCTTCCCTCTCACTCTCATTCCCTCTCGCTCTCCCTGCTCTCTTTCCTTCCCGCTCTCTTTCCTTCCAGCTCTCTTTCCTTCCTTCTCTCTCTCTCTCTCTCCCACTCTCATTTGCCGACTCAACATGCCATTACCGGATTACGATCTCTGTATGTTTTGTGTGTTTTGTGGGTGTATGTTTAGTGTGTGTGTGTGTGTGTGTGTGTGTGGACGTGTTTAACTATTCTTGTGGGGACCAGAAGTCCCTACAAGAATAGTAAACAAACAAAAAGTTGACCAGCTGGGGACATTTTGTTAGTCCCCACAAGGTCAAATGGTATTTCTAAGAGGTTTAGGGTTAAGGTTAGAATTAGTGTTAGGATCAGAATTACGTTAAGGGTTAGGAGATATGGGTTAGGGAAAATAGGATTTTGAATGGAAGTAAGTGTGTAAGTGTGTGTGTGTGTGCGTGTGTGTGTGCGTGCGTGCGTGCGTGCGTGCGTGCGTGCGTGTGTGTGTGCGCGGAGGGAGCTGAAAGCTCTGGTCCGTTCCGTTCTCTGTAATTTGCTGTCACCAGAGATGATCTCATCAGGAAGAGAAATTGGTCATTACTTTGACTAAAATAAGTTCACAGTTTATTATGGATGTCAACACACTTGTTGCAGTCTCCCACAATAGGTGTTTATGTATGTGGATTACTTGTTTTTTTGTTTTTACTGATAATCTCCCATCCATGAACACCCCTCCTCACAAACCACTAGCTCAATCTGAAGAAGAAGATGAAGAAGACGCTGAAGAAGGCAAGAAATGAGAAGAAACAATAAGAATCTAAAAGAAGAAGGGGGAGAAGAGGAGGAGAAGAAGAGGCTGAAGAGGCGAGGAGGCTGAAGAGGAGAAGAGGGTGAAGATGAGGGTAAAGAGGGTAAAGAGGAGGAGAAGAGGGTGAAGAGGAGGAGAAGAGGGTGAAGAGGAGGAGAAGAGGGTGAAGAGGGGGTGAAGAGGGTGAAGAGGAGGAGAAGAGGGTAAAGAGGAGGAGAAGAGGAGGAGAAGAGGGTAAAGAGGAGGAGAAGATGGTAGAGGAGGAGAAGAGGGTGAAGAGGAGAAGAGGAAAGAGGAGGAGAAGAGGGTGAAGCAGAGGAGAAGAGGGTGAAGCAGAGGAGAAGAGGGTGAAGAGGAGGAGAAGATGATAAAGAGGAGGAGAAGAGGGTAAAGAGGAGGAGAAGAGGGTAAAGAGGGTGAAGAGGAGGAGAAGAGGGTGAAGAGGGTGGAGGAGGAGAAGAGGGTAAAGAGGAGGAGAAGATGGTAAAGAGGAGGAGAAGAAGAGGAGAAGAAGAGGGTAAAGAGGAGGAGAAGAGGGTAAAGAGGAGGAGAAGATGGTAAAGAGGAGGAGAAGAAGAGGAGAAGAAGAGGGTAAAGAGGAGGAGAAGAGGGTGAAGAGGAGGAGAAGGGGGTAAAGAGGAGAAGAGGATAAAGAGTAGGATAAGAAGAGGAGAAGAGGGTGACAAGGAGGAGAAGAGGGAAAGAGGAGGAGAAGAAGAGGAGGAGAAGAGGGTGAAGAGGAGGAGAAGAGGGTGAAGAGGAGGAGAAGAGGGTAAAGAGGAGGAGAAGAGGGTAAAGAGGGTGAAGAGGAGGAGAAAGGGGTAAAGAGGAGGAGAAGGGGGTGAAGAGGAGGAGAAGGGGGTGAAGGGGAGGAGAAGAGGGTAAAGAGGAGAAGGAATGGCACCGTGGTCCAGGGGCCTCCCACCCAGGGAGCGGTGAGGTCATGGCTCTGTGACCTAATAACAATGTAGCGCTTGGCCCCTGGGGCCCCTGGGATTCCTCCTGACAGAGACAGCCCCTTCATGTGGCAGGGGAACAATGCTCTCTCAACACAAGGACTGTGCCCCAAATGGCACCCTATTCCTTGCTCTGGTCAAAAGTAGTGCACTATATAGGGAATAGGGCTCTGGTCAAAAGTAGTGCACTATATAGGGAATAGGGCTCTGGTCTAAAGTAGTGTACTATATAGGGAATAGGGCTCTGGTCTAAAGTAGTGCACTATATGGGGAATAGGGCTCTGGTCTAAAGTAGTGCACTATATAGGGAATAGGGCTCTGGTCAAAAGTAGTGCACTATATAGGGAATAGGGCTCTGGTCTAAAGTAGTGTACTATATAGGGAATAGGGCTCTGGTCTAAAGTAGTGCACTATATAGGGAATAGGGCTCTGGTCTAAAGTAGTGCACTATATAGGGAATAGGGCTCTGGTCAAAAGTAGTGCACTATATAGGGAATAGGGCTCTGGTCTATAGTAGTGCACTATATAGGGAATAGGGCTCTGGTCTAAAGTAGTGCACTATATAGGGAATAGTGTGTCATTATGGACAGACACGGTTTCCTATCTCTTCCTATCTTCTATGGATGTAAAAGTAGTGCACTATATAGGGAATAGTGTGTCATTATGGACAGACACGGTTTCCTATCTCTCTTCCTATCTTCTATGGATGTAGGGGAAATTCCACAATCCAAACGATGATGGTTTATTTGTGTTTTCAGAGGACAATACGGGTGCCTTTAAACCCTTTCAAGATTATCATTCAGTCATGATTCAGAAATGATTTGTCACTCTGCAGCGGCATAGTGCAGTAGACTCAAATATTTTTCCCGAATAACACAAATATTGACTCCATCTGAGTTGACAACGGTTACTCAAAACAGACATATAAAAAACTAAAAAGTTTAAAACAAACATGAGTAAAATAGGGAAAATGATTCATTTTAAAATCCCCAATAGAAACAACCAGTCTATCAGATCTTTGGCTAGTTCCATCGTTTTTGTTCACATGCTAGGTTGTTTTTAAATATTAGTTTAGAGTTTGCTGCAACTCTCTGCTGCTAGTGAAGAGACACGGAGCTTCTCCTCTGACGCTGACACAGAGTGCTGTTACCACGGTAACGGCCCGTCGCAAAATACTTGACAGTCGATTGACGCAGCCGTGTGTCGATCTAATTAACAATAATACCAAAAAAATTCCCGTCAAAACCAATCAATTTAAAAATAGAGATATCTGTTTTTTTTGTTGTTGTTGCATTTGATACGTCTCAATCCACCGCATACGCCTATGTCGCACTTCCGCATCCGCGGTGAAAGGTGGCAGAGCTAGAGCGCTGTTCATCCAGCCCAGCCTGTTTGAACGGCGTTCACTGACATCCCCTTATACTTTCAATCAGTTTACCTTTTTTCATTGTTTCAGTCACATTCCTGAAGCCCAAGAAACATACACTTAGCTTCCTAGTACATACGGAAATTAAAACGGTTTATGAATGATTTTCTTTGGAGGGTTACTGTCAAAATGATTTATTAATTTTAAAAAATTAAATAAATAGACATTGATGACATTCGCATGGGCCCATAGAGCTTGTGGGTCCCCTGCCTTGAATAAAAGATGGCTGCCGTTTTATGGGCTCTTAAACAATCGTGTTCTTATGTTCATTTTTTTGTTGGTTAAGAGCTCGTCAGTAAACATTTTCACTGTAAGGTAAACCTGTTGGTTAAGGGCTCATCAGTAAGCATTTTCACTGTAAGGTCTACCTACACCTGTTGGTTATTAAGGTCTACCTACACCTGTTGGTTAAGGGCTCATCAGTAAGCATTTTCACTGTAAGGTCTACCTACACCTGTTGGTTATTAAGGTCTACCTACACCTGTTGGTTAAGGGCTCATCAGTAAGCATTTTCACTGTAAGGTCTACCTACACCTGTTGGTTATTAAGGTCTACCTACACCTGTTGGTTAAGGGCTCATCAGTAAGCATTTTCACTGTAAGGTCTACCTACACCTGTTGGTTATCAAGGGCTCATCAGTAAACATTTTCACTGTAAGGTCTACCTACACCTGTTGGTTATCAAGGGCTCATCAGTAAACATTTTCACTGTAAGGTCTACCTACACCTGTTGGTTATTAAGGTCTACCTACACCTGTTGGTTATTAAGGTCTACCTACACCTATTGGTTAAGGGCTCATCAGTAAACATTTTCACTGTAAGGTCTACCTACACCTATTGGTTAAGGGCTCATCAGTAAACATTTTCACTGTAAGGTCTACCTACACCTGTTGGTTAAGGGCTCATCAGTAAGCATTTTCACTGTAAGGTCTACCTACACCTGTTGGTTATCAAGGGCTCATCAGTAAGCATTTTCACTGTAAGGTCTACCTACACCTGTTGGTTATTAAGGTCTACCTACACCTGTTGGTTATTAAGGTCTACCTACACCTGTTGGTTATTAAGGTCTACCTACACCTGTTGGTTAAGGGCTCATCAGTAAACATTTTCACTGTAAGGTCTACCTACACCTGTTGGTTAAGGGCTCATCAGTTAACATTTTCACTGTAAGGTCTACCTACATGTAACAGTATAACTTTAGACCGTGCCCTCGCCCATACCCGGGTGCGAACCAGGGACGCTCTGCACACATCAACAACCGACACCCACGAAGCATCGTTACCCATCGCTCCACAAAAGCCACGGCCCTTGCAGAGCAAAGGGGAACCACTACCTCAAGGTCTCAGAGCGAGTGACATCACCGATTGAAACGCCACTAGCACGCACCACCGCTAACTAGTTAGCCATTTCGCATCGGCTACCTACACCTGTTGTATTAGGCGCACGTGACAAATAACATTTGATTTGATTTTGATTTGAGGGTGATCCACAGGTGTCTGGTACGCCAGTGAGTGTCTGGTACGCCAGTGAGTGTCTGGTACGCCAGTGAGTGTCTGGTACGCCAGTGAGTGTCTGGTATGCCAGTGAGTGTCTGGTACGCCAGTGAGTGTCTGGTACGCCAGTGAGTGTCTGGTACGCCAGTGAGTGTCTGGTACGCCAGTGAGTGTCTGGTGGACCAAAAAAGTTCAATTCCCACCTGGACGTTAGACAACATTCTGAAAGAGCTCATGTTTTACGGAGTTAACAAAAAGTGAGTTTTCTTTACTCAAGTGGTATACACAGTAGCAATTTAGTTTTCCTATCAGTTTGTTTTATGAACCATAAAACATAATTAAATGTAACATATTTTATATCCAAAATTCGTATTCTATAAGGCAGATGGATTTGACAGTTTATGGTTGTGACAATGGTGATTTCAATATTGTTTGTTTAAATCTATCAAAAAAGTAGAGAACTTTCCAGACTATGAGTGGCCTTGTTGCACTACATGTAAAGAGGACATAAACAGGGGTCCTTTATGGTATAGCCGTCCCTGCACATTCCTGATTCATTCCTGATTCATTTAGGCTCCATTCCAGCCATTATTATGAGCCGTCCTCCCATCTGCAGCCTCCACTGGTTCATATGCCCGGCCTATCTGGGGGGGGGGGGGGGGGGGGGTTGCTCATGCAACCCCAAAAAGTATATATATGTACAGTACCAGTCAAAAGTGTGGACACACCTACTCATTCAAGGGTTTTTCTTTCTTTTTTTAAACTATGTTCTACATTGTAGAATAATAGTGAAGACATCAAAACTATGAAATAACACACATGGAATCATGTAGTAACCAAAAATAGTGTTAAACAAATCAAAATTTTATATTCTTCAAAGTAGCTACCCTTTGCCTTGATGACAGCTTTGCACACTATTGGCACTCTCTCAACCAGCTTCATGAGGTAGTCACCTGGAATTATTTTAATTAACAGGTGTGCCTTCTTAAAAGTTGATTTGTGGAATTTCTTTCCTTCGTAATGCGTTTGAGCCAATCAGTTGTGTTGTGACAAGGTAGAAGATAACCCTATTTGGTAAAAGACCAAGTCCATATTATGGACAGCTCAAATAAGCAAAGAGCAATGACAGTCCATCTTTACTTTAAGACATGAAGGTCAGTCAATCTGGAAAATTTCAAGAATTTGGAACATTTCTTCAAGTGCAGTCACAAAAACCATCAAGCGCTGTGATGAAACAGGCTCTCATGAGGACCGCCACAGGAAAGTAAGACCCAGAGTTACCTCTGATGCAGAGGATAAGTTCATTAGAGTTTACCAGCCTCAGAAATTGCAGCCCAAATAAATGCTTCACAGAGGTCAAGTAACAGACACATCTCAACATCAACTGTTCAGAGGAGACTGCGTGAATCAGGCCTTAATGGTAAAAAAAACACTACTAAAGGACACCAATAATAAGAAGAGACTTGGTTGGGCCAAGAAACATGAGCAATGGACTTTAGACATGGAAATCTGTCCTTTGGTCTGATGAGTCCAAATTTGAGATTTTTGGTTCCAACCGCCGTATCTTTGTGAGACGCAGAGTCGATGAACAGATTATCTCTGCATGAGTGGTTCCCACCGTGAAGCATGGAGGAGGAGGTGTGATGGTGTGGGGGTGCTTTGCTGGTGACACTGTCTGATCTATTTAGAATTCAAGGCACACTTAACCAGCAAGGCCATCACAGCATTCTGCAGTGATACGCCATCCCATCTGGTTTGCGCTGGGACTATCATTTGTTTTTCAACAGGACAATGACCCAAAACAACTCCAGGCTGTGTAAGGGCTATTTGATCAAGAAGGAGAGTGATGGAGTGCTGCATCAGATGACCTGGCCTCCACAATCACCCGACCTCAACTCAATTGAGATGGTTTGGAATGAGTTGGACAGCATAGTGAAGTACTCAGTATACGTGGGAACTCCTTCAAAACTGTTGGAAAAGCATTCCAGGTGAAGCTGGTTGAGAGAATGCGAAGAGTGCAAAGCTGACATCAAGGCAAAGAGTGGCTACTTTGTAGAATCTAAAATATAACATATATTTTGATTTAAAACTTTTTGGGTTACTTATTTCATAGTTTTGATGTCTTCACTAGTATTCTACAATGTAGAAAATAGTAAAAAATAAAGAAAAACCCTTGAATGAGTAGGTGTTCTAGAACCCTTGAATGAGTAGGTGTTCTAGAACCCTTGAATGAGTAGGTGTTCTAGAACCCTTGAATGAGTAGGTGTTCTAGAACCCTTGAATGAGTAGGTGTTCTAGAACCCTTGAATGAGTAGGTGTGTCCAAACCTTTTGACTGGTACTGTATATAAATAAATGAATGAATAAATAAATAAATATAGCCTAGGCTCCTTGTGAAGTCTTCATGAAGCTCAATGTCTTTGAACATAAAAGAGGGTACATTTGCATCCTCATTACATGATTAGCATCAATAGTTTATAACCGTTTTATGTGTGTTATACATAAATGTCAATATTGTCCAGTGGTCTCAACAGTAGGTTACCAGATCACTTATAGGAGAGAGAAGACTTGTTTGAAAGGCATTTTTTTGTGTGTAGATAAATAATATAATTTTGCCACTGCACTGACTGTTATTCCCAAAGCTGTTCTCATAACAAAGCTTATGAACAAGGACACCATTGCAAAAAAAGCGATTCCAAATGGAACCTTCTTCTCCTTCTCAGTTCCAATAAAGAACGCGGGATGGGTCTGGCACGCGTCTGAGAATTTGACCAATGTTTTCAAAAGCGCAGATGGACCAGATGTTTTGCACATGTCCTAGATGCGGCCTGGCGGCGCCCCGGCGCTTTGATCCGTGGCGGCAGGTCCACGACACCGACATGTAAAATACCGCAAGAGATGGGAATTACAATATTAAAAAAAGGAAACTGGTCAGAGAGCTCAAGCTAAATCTCTTTTAAAATCAATCATCTACTGCTACCGCGCGCTTAGGCTTCTTTTTAAACCTCAAAATTGCGAGGTTGTTTGATCAGAATTGGGCCTTTGATGTTGGGAAAGCGTGAGAAACAATAGTTCAGAAGAAATGTGGACTAGTTTTTGAATGAAGGTTTTAAGTGTGGGGGATAGTCAGTGGCTCTTGTCAAGTTTATTGATCTTTACCGAGACAATCATTTCAAAGACATTCTTCATTTGAAGTTCGTTTTTTAAATGCATAATGTGGTTAATCAATGCATACTAAACATTGGCTATTAACCTATCCATTCAAAATAATAAGAAAAACAACCTTTATCATTCTTTTCTAAAAACAAAATGAATTGCAGCCTTATCGCCATATAGAATTGCGCACTAGTCACCGCATTGCGCACTGGCTACAATTACGCGCATGTTCTCAGATCAATAGCCTTTGATAAAGCCTATCGATGACCACTAAAAGTATTACAATAGATGGAATCAAATACACACATTTTCCTCTTTTCAAATGAAAGTAGGCCTATAGACTAATGTGACCCGATCACCGTCTCCTACCTGTTCAGTAGCTTGCCAGGTGAAGTTGACGTTCTGGATATTGACAGGTATCGCAGGCATCCTCTGCTGGGCCTTTCTGAAGTCCGTTGTGAATGGAGCCATCTTTCCCTCTGACACGATCAAGATATCCTCCTCAAAACCTGCACAATAACACACACTGGCATTTCAACAAGAGCATTTAAAAACACATGCGAAAGCGCATGGGGGTGTCTACAAAGTTTAACTCAGTCCAATATAATAGGGGTCACAGTGTATGTAACTCAACCCTTAAACCTTTAAAGTTACAATACATATTTTCTATTTAATAAGCTAATTCAAGTGACACTGTAACATTGGATTAATTGAAAAATAAACGCTACTTACCAATTAGGATTCTGGCTTGGTTGGCATCAATCCACATGTACAAACTTCCCTGCTGCTCCTGCGCAGCTTTGGACATCAAACCACCCAAAAGTAGAAGAAAGCACGTTTTGATGGGGGACAGAAGAACAGAGGCTGTCTCGGTAGCCATCCTGAGTTGCAAGCCTCTCAAATCTAACCCTTTAAATTGTAAATGTATCTCCGTTCGGCTCTCCTCGTAGTTAAATTGTGTGTCTGTGTATGCAGAGTTTGCCACTGTACTCAAGTCTGGTATGCCGTGAGTGAGCCTCTTTCATTGACAGTGAGACGCCTGCGCTACGTCGCAAGCTACTTGTACACAGCGGGCGCTGCAGGGAGGGTATGCGGCCACACGGTGGCGCAGTGGGACATGGGAAGTAAAGAGTTGGTGCACATTTAGTTAGGCTATGCCTGCCTGTTGATTAATGCGATAGGAAGTAAATGGCGTAACATGTTGACAAACAACTGGCACTATAAATACTTATTTATTGGTCTGAGTAGGGGTCTAATCTTTCCCTGATTTATTTTTTTCATTTAATTTTTACCCACACATCCGTTTTTCTGACGAATTCCAGTAAAAAAAACAACATAACAATCATTATAAATTATAGCCTACAAAATATTAACATGGTGATGAGAATTGCATGATGTAGCTAGCGGACCTATTCTCATGAAACAAAAATGTGTTTGTTGCATTGACTCAATTCAAGCCTCCAAAATAGGAAGAGGAAACGGGTGGAGGGACGAGGGATGGGGACGGGAGGGGGGGGGGGGGGGGGGGGGGCTTCAAGACAAATCATCTCCCTGTGTGGTCTTTGTCTTATAAGGCCCATAAACTCTCCAAGATAAACACTTCAGATTGTGGTATGTCACCTGGGGCCCATATTCTACAGGATGGTAATACTGAGCTGTTCGAGTGGAAACGGGCGAGAAATGCAGAAATGCCAGACGTGTTATTTTATTGCATTCCAACAGAGTTTTGTCAATGACAATTGGTGTTATTCATGATTAAATATTTCAAATCAATATCACTAGATTACGGAAGAGGCTACACTGAGTATAAAATGTTGTTTTTTTTCATTCTTAATTAATTAATTAATGACTTCCCTAGTTAAATGAAGGTTACATTTAAAAAAATATATATATATATTTTTTTCCATAAAAAAACTCCTAAAATATAATTTTTCAAACCAGTAGACCTATAACCTGTATTAATCATGAAATTCTTATTTGTGAACTTCCAATGAATGTAGACTGCCTTTCCTTACAACCCTATTCCACACATAATCATACCCTCATCTGGTCTAAAGGTGACATGACATGCCTACAGTATGTGAGGTGACAAGACAGTCTCATACAGTATGTGAGGTGACAAGACAGTCTCATACAGTATGTATGCACACATTATATATAGAGTTTTTCTACTGTGTTATTGACTGTATGTTTGTTTATTCCATGTGTAACTCTGTGTTGTTGTTCGTGTCGCACTGCTTTGCTTTATCTTGGCCAGGTCGCAGTTGTAAATGAGAACTTGTTCTCAGCTAGCCTACTTGGTTAAATAAAATGTGAAATACAAAAATAAATAAATACAAATGTACTAGGCCTTTTACCACATCGTTAGGTGGTTTATGCAAAAACAGTCTACAGTACTCACAATACACAATAAATAATAGGCTATAGATTCCTATAGACTATTACAGGAATTATGCGCCGTTGGAGCTCGGGGCGCTTAAGTATTTCACTGTACACTGAAACTACATCTGCGACCCTGAGTACGTGACTAAACAAACATCGCATCTACAGTAGCGAGATGCGGAAAATCACCAACCATGTATTTGATTGGATCAACCTTTAGCCTCCAATACGAGGTAAACCTCCAAAATCAATAAAACAATGTGTTTATAAAACGACCCATTTTACAACTCTGTCAGACACTAGATATAACCTACTATTTTATACGTGACTGTTCTTATAGCAGGTCATTGAGACGCCTGCCCCCTGCCTGTAGACAGCTGACTGACTCAGGATACGGTTTTATTTTGATTTTTTTTACTATTAGTTCGTCACTTCCGTTACAGCTTTGAGTTTTTTTCCCCCCCCTCCGAGTAAAGATGGCGACGGCGCAGCTAACGGACGATGAGCTTTTCTCTGAGTTAAAGAGCTTTGGATTCACTCCAGGCCCGGTCTCCGAGAATACGAGACCGGTTTATTTGAAAAAACTAAAGAAACTACGTGAGGAACAACAACAGAAAGGAGGAACCAGAGCGGGGAAAAACCGAAACAGCGGCAGTATCAACAACAACAGTAGTAGCGGTGGTAACGGCAGCTACACAGCGGCGGGAGCTTCGGGATGCGGAGCCAGGCCAGCTAGCCGTGACGTCACGCCCCGGAGCCCCGGTGGTCGACCGGTCCTGAACGAAAAGCGAACTGGTGGAGCGGGGAAGTTCGTATTGGGTTTTAGTTCGGACGAATCGGACGTAGAGGACCCGAAGAAAAAACGAGGAGCGAACCACAGCGGTAGGAGAGACCGAGGTTCCGCGTATCAACAACAACCGATCAGGCCTACAACGGGAGCTGCTACCGCCACTCGGAAGAGCCTGGGAGTCGCTGTGAGTACCAGCAGTAACAACTCCTCTCCCGCCGGGCTGCTGGAGGGGAGGAGAAGCGGACCCGGTTCTCTCAGTTGGGTGGACCGGGGAAAATCGAGCCTCGAGGTCTCGCGGGCCGCGGAAGTGAAGTGTTACGACGAAGAGCCCGAAGAAGACGACGATTTTCAAGGGGAGACGGAGAGAGACAGTCGGTCTCTGAATGGGAACAGGGCGTCTTACTCACTGAACGCCAGTAGTAAGAAAGTCGGTGATTACTCAGATTCGGAGGAAGAGGAAGAAGGGGGGATAATATCTGGGCAGGACCGTCAACGAGACCGGCGCTTACAGCAACACTACTCCAGACGGAGTCACTCCTCCAAGCCGTCGCCCTACAGAAGTGCCAGGGGGTCAGAGAGCGGACAGGAAACGACTGGCGGCATGGCAATCAGGCTAAACGACACGCCTGGCGCTAGTAGGAGTCGACTAGACATGATGAGAGGCCGGGGGGAGGAGGAAGAGGAGGAGGAAGAGGGAAAGAAACGAGGCCCCGGCGAATCGTCCCTGAGCGGGAGCTTGCTGCGACGCCATTGTCCCAGGGGGACCATCTACGTGTCGGCTTTGATGGGGGAGAGCGACCGCGGCAGCCCCGGGGAAAGCAGCGGCAACAATTCCCCGTCCTCCGCCTACAACAAAAACCACATCGACAGCGGGGATGGCGCCACCAGCAGCAGCAGCAGCCGATTCAGCATCGGCCTGAGACCGCGATTCTCCAACTACAACAGTCTATCCGCTACTTACCGACCCAACCATTCAAATCATAGCGGTCCCAACCATGCCTACAGCCAGTCGAGTCTCAAGCAGAAGCACACGGTACCGGAGGATGAGCTGCTCCAGCAATTCAAGCGGGAGGAGGTTGGGTCGTCCACCGGTGGTTGGGGGTTCAGTGCCCACTACCTGTCCATGTTCTTGCTCATGGCCGCCTGCCTGTTCTTCCTCCTGCTCGGCCTCATGTATCTCCGGATGAGGGGGTCTGGAGCCTCTGAGGTCGATGTTGTCGGTAAGTATCCAGCCCAGTAAACTGTAACTTCCTAAACATAGCTAGCTAGTAGTGTTTTGTCTCTCAATCCAATCCATCATTTTGTGGTTAGGTTTACTGTTCAATTGTAGCATTATTTAAAGCTTCAGTTTGCTTCCAAATTGCAGTATAATATCAATATTTAAAACGGATTGATAACCAGCCCAGGTATTTTGTGATATTAGTGACTGACTGTCTAGATACTGCTTTATACATAGGATTATTAGTGACTGACTGTCTAGATACTGCTTCATACATAGGATTATTAGTGACTGACTGTCTAGATACTGCTTCATACATAGGATTATTAGTGACTGGCTGGCTAGATACTGCTTTACACATAGGATTATTAGTGACTGGCTGTCTAGATACTGCTTTATACATAGGATTATTAGTGACTGGCTGTCTAGATACTGCTTTACACAGGATTATTAGTGACTGACTGTCTAGATACTGCTTTATACATAGGATTATTAGTGACTGACTGTCTAGATACTGCTTTATACATAGGGTTATTAGTGACTGGCTGTCTAGATACTGCTTTATACATCGGGTTATTAGTGACTGGCTGTCTAGATACTGCTTTATACATCGGATTATTAGTGACTGACTGTCTAGATACTGCTTCATACATAGGGTTATTAGTGACTGGCTGTCTAGATACTGCTTTACACATAGGATTATTAGTGACTGGCTGTCTAGATACTGCTTTACACATAGGATTATTAGTGACTGGCTGTCTAGATACTGCTTTATACATAGGATTATTAGTGACTGGCTGTCTAGATACTGCTTCATACATAGGATTATTAGTGACTGGCTGTCTAGATACTGCTTTATACATAGGATTATTAGTGACTGGCTGTCTAGATACTGCTTCATACATAGGATTATTAGTGACTGGCTGTCTAGATACTGCTTTACACATAGGATTATTAGTGACTGGCTGTCTAGATACTGCTTCATACATAGGATTATTAGTGACTGGCTGTCTAGATACTGCTTTACACATAGGATTATTAGTGACTGACTGTCTAGATACTGCTTTATACATAGGATTATTAGTGACTGGCTGTCTAGATACTGCTTTATACATAGGGTTATTAGTGACTGACTGTCTAGATACTGCTTTACACATAGGATTATTAGTGACTGGCTGTCTAGATACTGCTTTACACATAGGATTATTAGTGACTGGCTGTCTAGATACTGCTTTATACATAGGATTATTAGTGACTGGCTGTCTAGATACTGCTTTACACAGGATTATTAGTGACTGACTGTCTAGATACTGCTTTATACATAGGATTATTAGTGACTGACTGTCTAGATACTGCTTTATACATAGGGTTATTAGTGACTGGCTGTCTAGATACTGCTTTACACATAGGATTATGGCCAGACTTTTTTCGCCTTGTGCAATGGACATTGTAATATGAAAACAATCTAACAGAAGTTTTTAATTGCTACTCACATATTTTGAAATTGCTACATTTTTAATTCAGCGAGGAGACAATAAGAAGATATGTAAAACATAGACACTCCAGAAATGATTTCCCAAAGATAACAAACACTACAGTACATTATGTGTTTGTTTGTTTGTTGTTGTATTCTGCACAGAGTCACTCGTTGTCTGACATCAAAATCAGTTATTTGCCTCTTAGCAGAAAATCGCTGCAGGGAACCTAAACGTTTAGGCCTAAAAAAAACAATGATTTCACAGGACTCGTTTGGTGTGTAAAGAAGTGGGCTTAGCAGTTGTTGTGTCGCCCCCCCCCCCCCCCCCCCCCCCTTAGCCATTCACACCTTCAGAGACAGGAAGTCCTACATCATCACTCTACATAGAGGGACTCTTCTTCTTTATGGAGGGCACAGCAGACATTTTATCATGTCAGCATAGACAGCTACCTCCATCTGTCAGCATAGACAGCTACCTCCACCCGTCAGCATAGACAGCTACCTCCACCCGTCAGCATAGACAGCTACCTCCACCCGTCAGCATAGACAGCTACCTCCATCTGTCAGCATAGACAGCTACCTCCATCTGTCAGCATAGACAGCTACCTCCATCTGTCAGCATAGACAGCTACCTCCATCTGTCAGCATAGACAGCTACCTCCATCTGTCAGCATAGACAGCTACCTCCATCTGTCAGCATAGACAGCTACCTCCATCTGTCAGCATAGACAGCTACCTCCATCTGTCAGCATAGACAGCTACCTCCATCCGTCAGCATAGACAGCTACCTCCATCTGTCAGCATAGACAGCTACCTCCATCCGTTGGCTTCCGTAGCGAACTATCGGCCTACTAGCCCGTTCAACCCCACTGTGTGTGTGTTTCAGAGTATGCTCATAGAAATGACTCAATTAAAGCCTTTTAATACAGATACTGTAGTATTTACAGTGAGCTATTAAACCTATAGACCTAAGCAAATGACTAGCATTAGCCAAATCAGCAGGTAAGATGCCTATGCCTGTCTGGACACTGCAGCTACACTCTTATGCTACCTCACAACTGCACCAGTGAGTGCTGTCAAAGCCACAAAACACATGAAATATTAAATGATCCCATTCAGCAGCATTTTACAGTGCAGTTAGTTTCTCAGTACATGCATATATATGTACCCCCCAACCATTGTGTATTTTAGACAAATTCGTGCCTACAGGTTTTCATTCATTATAATTCAACCTTTCACTACCAGCTCTCTGTATAGGATGCATTTCATGTGGGGAGGGCAAGTGAGGAAGTGTTGAATAATTGGCGGTGTCTGAGACAGACAGTGGTGGTGTTAGGTCACAGCAGAGACTGGGGTAGGCCGGGGGGGGAGAGGAGACTGGGGCAGGCCGGGGGGGAGAGGAGACTGGGGCAGGCCGGGGGGGGAGAGGAGACTGGGGCAGGCCGCGGGGGGAGAGGAGACTGGGGCAGGCCGGGGGGGGAGAGGAGACTGGGGCAGGCCGGGGGGGAGAAGAGACTGGGGCAGGCCGGGGGGGAGAAGAGACTGGGGCAGGCCGGGGGGGAGAAGAGACTGGGGCAGGCCGGGGGGGAGAAGAAACCGGAGACTGGGGCAGGCCGGGGGGGAGAGGGAATCGGGTGCCAGCGGCAGGTAGCCTAGCGGTTAAGAGCATTGGGCCAGTAAGCGAAAGGTCGCTGGTTCGAATTCCCAAGCCAACTAGGTGGAATAATCTGTCTGTGCCCTTGAGCAAGTCATTTAACCCTAATTGCTCCTGTAAGTCTCTCTGGATAAGAGAATCAGCTAAATGCCTCACTACTGTAAGTCTCTCTGGATAAGAGAATCAGCTAAATGCCTCACTACTGTAAGTCTCTCTGGATAAGAGAATCAGCTAAATGCCTCACTACTGTAAGTCTCTCTGGATAAGAGAATCAGCTAAATGACTCACTACTGTAAGTCTCTCTGGATAAGAGAGTCTGTTAAATGACTCTACTGTAAGTCTCTCTGGATAAGAGAATCAGCTAAATGACTCCCTACTGTAAGTCTCTCTGGATAAGAGAGTCTGTTAAATGACTCACTACTGTAAGTCTCTCTGGATAAGAGAGTCTGTTAAATGACTCCCTACTGTAAGTCTCTCTGGATAAGAGAATCAGCTAAATGACTCACTACTGTAAGTCTCTCTGGATAAGAGTGTCTGTTAAATGACTCAAATGTTTGTAAAATGTACATTTGAGATGCAGATGAGGAGCAGGAAGTACAGAGTGACCAGTGATTTCCCCTGTCTAGGACACACACACCCCAACCACACTTACTGCTCTGTTAGTAGGTGCAGCAGGTGGTAGACACTAGCTAGGTTGCTCCAGCTCCTGTCCCTGTTGGATTTAGACACTAGCTAGGTTCCTCCAGCTCCCTCTGTCCCTGTTGGATTTAGACACTAGCTAGGTTGCTCCAGCTCCCTCTGTCCCTGTTGGATTAGACACTAGCTAGGTTCCTCCAGCTCCCTCTGGTCCTGTTGGATTAGACACTAGCTAGGTTGCTCCAGCTCCCTCTGGTCCTGTTGGATTAGACACTAGCTAGGTTCCTCCAGATCCCTCTGGTCCTGTTGGATTAGACACTAGCTAGGTTGCTCCTGTCCCTGTTGGATTTAGACACTAGCTAGGTTGCTCCAGCTCCCTCTGGTCCTGTTGGATGAGACACTAGCTAGGTTTCTCCAGCTCCCTCTGTCCCTGTTGGATTAGACACTAGCTAGGTTCCTCCAGCTCCCTCTGGTCCTGTTGGATTAGACACTAGCTAGGTTGCTCCAGCTCCCTCTGGTCCTGTTGGATTAGACACTAGCTAGGTTGCTCCAGCTCCCTCTGGTCCTGTTGGATTAGACACTAGCTAGGTTCCTCCAGCTCCCTCTGGTCCTGTTGGATGAGACACTAGCTAGGTTCCTCCAGCTCCCTCTGTCCCTGTTGGATTAGACACTAGCTAGGTTCCTCCAGCTCCCTCTGGTCCTGTTGGATTAGACACTAGCTAGGTTGCTCCAGCTCCCTCTGGTCCTGTTGGATTAGACACTAGCTAGGTTCCTCCAGCTCCCTCTGGTCCTGTTGGATGAGACACTAGCTAGGTTCCTCCAGCTCCTGTACCTGTCGGATGAGACACTAGCTAGGCTGATAAATAGAAGCTCTTCACTTCGGCAGACCGGATCAGGCTGCTGCTGGTAGTCGGCTGATGACTGTATTGTAAAGCCATGCAAATCATCCACAGAGTGAAGGGCACTGCCCAGCAAATAGATATAAAAACAATGCACATTGCGAAATGGTGTTTGAACTGCAGACGCCCAGAGCTCTCAGTTGACCCCATTTGAAATGAAATGGGTCGAACTCATGCATGAATCATATGAATTTGGTATGAGTCATATAGGGAGGGCCCTGTTCTCCAAGTAGTGCGCTACGGTAGGGAATAGAGGGCCGTTATGGACAGACCCCATTGGCTACCGTCTGTAACGTTGTTAATGTGTTAATCGTAGCCGGTATTAATGTAACACCCACTACTTTAATGAATGTTTTAAGATAATAATAGGTGTGTGTGTGTGTGTGTGTGTGTGTGTGTGTGTGTGTGTGTGTGTGTGTGTGTGTGTGTGTGTGTGTGTGTGTGTGTGTGTGTGTGTGTGTGTGTGTGTGTGTGTGTGTGTACACAATGCTCACACTCACTAGCTCACCACAGCCCTGCTAATGTTGGTCTGCATTCAGCCTCGTGTTCAGACAGTGACTCACGTGTGACACAACCGTCTGCTCTCTCCTCAACCTTCACTGTGATGTCTGCTCTTCTCTCTCCTCAACCCTCACTGTGACCGTCTTCTCTCTCTCCTCAACCCTCGCTGTGATCGTCTTCTCTCTCTCCTCAATCCTCACTGTGATGTCTGCTCTTCTCTCTCCTCAACCCTCACTGTTGACCGTCTGCTCTTCTCTCTCCTCAACCCTCACTGTTGACCTTCTGCTCTTCTCTCTCCTCAACCTCACTGTTGACTGTCTGCCCTTCTCTCTCCTCAACCCTCACTGTGATGTCTGCTCTTCTCTCACCTCAACCCTCACTGTTGACCGTCTGCTCTTCTCTCTCCTCAACCCTCACTGTTGACCGTCTGCTCTTCTCTCTCCTCAACCCTCACTGTTGACCTTCTGCCCTTCTCTCTCCTCAACCCTCACTGTTGACCGTCTGCCCTTCTCTCTCCTCAACCCTCACTGTGATGTCTGCTCTTCTCTCTCCTCAACCCTCACTGTTGACCGTCTGCCCTTCTCTCTCCTCAACCCTCACTGTGATGTCTGCTCTTCTCTCTCCTCAACCCTCACTGTTGACCTTCTGCCCTTCTCTCTCCTCAACCCTCACTGTTGACCGTCTGCCCTTCTCTCTCCTCAACCCTCACTGTGATGTCTGCTCTTCTCTCTCCTCAACCCTCACTGTTGACCGTCTGCTCTTCTCTCTCCTCAACCCTCACTGTTGACCGTCTGCCCTTCTCTCTCCTCAACCCTCACTGTTGACCGTCTGCCCTTCTCTCTCCTCAACCCTCACTGTGATGTCTGCTCTTCTCTCTCCTCAACCCTCACTGTTGACCGTCTGCCCTTCTCTCTCCTCAAACCTCACTGTGATGTCTGCTCTTCTCTCTCTCCTCAACCCTCACTGTGATGTCTCCTCTTCTCGCTCCTCAACCCTCACTGTGATGTCTCCTCTTCTCTCGCTCCTCAACCCTCGCTGTTGACTGTCTGCTCCTATCTCTCCTCAATCCTCACTGTTGACCGTCTGCTCTCCACTCTTCTCTCTCCTCAACTCTCGCTGCGATGGTCTGCTCTTCTCTCTCTCCTCAACCCTCACTGTTGACCGTCTGCACTTCTCTCTCTCCCCAGCCCTCACTGTTGACCGTCTGCTCTTCCCTCTCCTCAATCCTCACTGTTGACCGTCTGCTCTTCACTCTCCTCAACCCTCACTGTTGACCGTCTGCCCTTCTCTCTCCTCAACCCTCACTGTGTTTCAAATGTTGGATGAAAGGGGCGTGGTTGGATGAAAAGGGCGTGGTTGGATGAAAGGGGCGTGGTTGGATGAAAGGGGCGTGGTTGGATGAAAGGGGCGTGGTTGGATGATAATGTCTGTATTTTTGTTCTTTCCTCAGTTAAGAACCACCCGTTTGGCAGCGAGTTTGACAGTTCTTATGTAAGTATATTTTCTTATAATTTTGGCCCTAGTCTAAAGGCCGAGTTTGTGTCGCAGTCTAGCAATCAGGACCGAACATCTGCAGACCGCCCACTGCATTCTGGGCCCTTACAAAACGGTGCCCCCTCCCACTACACGGTCGCCCCCTCCCACTACACGCCTCCCACTACACAGCCCCCCCCCCCCTCCTACTACACGGTCCCCCCCTCCTACTACACAGTCCCCCCCTCGCACTACACGGTCCCCCCCTCGCACTACACGGTCCCCCCCTCGCACTACACGATCCCCTTATCCCACTGCACGATCCCCCCCCCTCCCACTACACGGCCCCCCCCTCCCACTACACGGTCCCCCCCCTCCCACTACACGGTCCCCCCCCTCCCACTACACGGTCCCCCCCCTCCCACTACACGGTCCCTCCCACTACACGGCCCCCTCCCACTACACGGTCCCCCCCCTCCCACTACACGGTCCCCCCCTCCCACTGCACGATACCCCCCTCCCACTGCACGATACCCCCCTCCCACTACACGGCCCCCCCCTCCCACTACACGGTCCCCCCCCTCCCACTACTACACGGTCCCCCCCCTCCCACTACACGGCGCTCCCTCCCATTACACGGTCCCCCCCTCCCACTACACGGTGCTCCCTCCCATTACACGGCCCCCCTCTCCCACTACACGGCCCCCCCTCCCACTACACGGTCCCCCCCCCTCCCACTACACGGCACTCCCTCCCATTACACGGTCCCCCTCCTCCCACTACACGGTCCACCCCACCTCCCACTACACGGCCCCCCCCCCTCCCACTACACTGGCACACACTGTCCTTCCCCCCTGCCTGCGGGAGCATTGCTTTCCCCTAGTTATTTTAACCTTACGGCGAGGGTAATCACTACCCGGTAGGGCCACGCAAGAGTCGGACTGGCGACACTAGCTAGCGACTCCCCAACCCGTTAAAGAGTCGGGTTGGCGACACTAGCTAGCGACTCCCCAACCCGTTAAAGAGTCGGGCTGGCGACACTAGCTAGCGACTCCCCAACCCGTTAAAGAGTCGGGCTGGCGACACTAGCTAGCGACTCCCCAACCCGTTAAAGAGTCGGGCTGGCGACACCAGCTAGCGACTCCCCAACCCGTTAAAGAGTCGGGCTGGCGACACCAGCTAGCGACTCCCCAACCCGTTAAAGAGTCGGGCTGGCGACACCAGCTAGCGACTCCCCAACCCGTTAAAGAGTCGGGCTGGCGACACTAGCTAGCGACTCCCCAACCCGTTAAAGTTGAAAGAAACCGCACACAGCTCATACGTAAAGCTTATTAAAGATCAGTGATATTATCAAGAGCTGTGTCCTGTTTCCTTATTCCGTCATCTTGTTCAACTGTTACCAGGCACCTGCAAAAAAAAGATTGCTCAGATGTGCGAGTGCCTCTTTTTGTTGTTGAATTTCCAACCCATAAAAGTAAACAGAACTGTGGGAAAGCGGTGCTCGGCTGGCTGGGGTCGAAGGACCCTGTGTTCCCGGTGCCCCCCTAGCCTAGCTCGTTAGCAGCCTCCTTCTGTGTTTTCTCTTTTTCGGTCGGTTTGCATCTAATGTTGGTGCATTAGCGCCACCTGCTGTGCTGGAGTGTGGGCCAGAGGCGGAGCTAGTAGCCTCAGCGTTTTAATAAGTGAGGCGTAGTGGGGTGTGTCGTGTAGTAACTGCGGTCTGCAGGGAGACATTATCGATTAGGTTTTGGCGTTTGGCGTGGAAGAAGAGGTCTCGTCCACCAGCCACGTTGGCAGGTGGGTCAGGACTTCACAGTGCAAACAATAGAAATAGTCAAATATGTCATTTTATTGGTAAATAAAGCTGCAGTAGCACTCGGGTCAAATTGACTTGAAAGTCAGACTTTTGTTCTCGTATTTCTTGTCTGTTTTTCCATTTTTATTTTGTTTCCAAGCTTAGGTTGTTTTTTTCTATGTTTTGAGTTTCAAGACGGCGGCTGCTCGTCAGACTCTCTGTCTCCCTGGCAACAAACACGAGGTTACCGCGGTAACCTCACACCCTTTAAAAAGGGGCAGGTTACATCATATTTTAGTAAAGTCACAAAATATTTCATGAAATTAAGCAACACTCTGATTAGTAATATATATATATATATTTTTAATGAACTTTAAAGCTTACCCGGGGTTTTTTTTTTTGTGTAATTTTGGCGGAAAATCTGAGTGGCTGGTAGATATATATATTTTAATGAACTTTAAAGCTTACCTGGGGTTTTTTTGTGTAATTTTGGCTGGTAGATATATATATTTTTAATCTACCTGCCACAGAGACTGGTTGACCAAAACGTTTGTTTGAGGCCCTACTAGCAAATACAGTGATATTGTTTATTTGTATTTAATCAAACCTTTTTATTTAACTAGACAAGTCAGTTCAGAATACATTCTTATTTATAATGACGGCCTACCAAAAGACAACAGGCCCTCCTCCCTCCTACGAGGGGCAGGGATTATATTGTAACGTAAAGGACTGAAAGATGTATAGATTATATATAGTCGTCTACATGATTCTGCCACACATGAGCATTTCCCTGAAGAACATTTAATTATCTCTGGTACTTTTAAATTTATTAAATATGTGTTTTAGCTCTACATGTTGTATTGACAGACGACTGTTATACTGAAACTAAAATATTGACTTGATGTTTTCTGGATTTCAGGACAAGACGGAGAAGGACACCATTCTGAAACTCCTCCTCAACCTTCACGACCACCTGGCTCATATTGCTGGTATGTTTTAAGAAGGGATCTGAAGAGGACTGGCCTCCCCTCAGAGCCTGGTTCCTCTCTAGGTTTATAATCTCCACCTGGTACAGCCAGAAGAGGACTGGCCACCCCACATAGCCTGGTTCCTCTCTAGGTTTATAATCTCCACCTGCTACAGCCAGAAGAGGACTGGCCACCCCACATAGCCTGGTTCCTCTCTAGGTTTATAATCTCCACCTGGTACAGCCAGAAGAGGACTGGCCACCCCTCAGAGCCTGGTTCCTCTCTAGGTTTATAATCTCCACCTGGTACAGCCAGAAGAGGACTGGCCACCCCACATAGCCTGGTTCCTCTCTAGGTTTCTAATCTCCACCTGGTACAGCCAGAAGAGGACTGGCCACCCCTCAGAGCCTGGTTCCTCTCTAGGTTTATAATCTCCACCTGCTACAGCCAGAAGAGGACTGGCCACCCCTCAGAGCCTGGTTCCTCTCTAGGTTTATAATCTCCACCTGGTACAGCCAGAAGGGGACTGGCCTCCTCTCAGAGCCTGGTTCCTCTCTAGGTTTCTAATCTCCACCCAGCACAGCCAGAAGAGGACTGGCCACCCCTCAGAGCCTGGTTCCTCTCTAGGTTTCTAATCTCCACCTGGTACAGCCAGAAGATGACAGGCCACCCCTCAGCCTGGTTCCTCTCTAGGTTTCTTCCTAGGTTTTGGCCTTTCTAGGGAGTTTTTCCTAGCCACCGTGCTTCTACACCTGCATTGCTTGCTGTTTGGGGTTTTATCCTGGGTTTCTGTACAGCACTTTGAGACATCAGCTGATGTACGAAGGGCTTTATAAATACATATGATTGAGACTCTTCCATCCTATAGCCATGGCTGTGTGCTCTGCTTAATTAGCTAGAATGTGTTGTTTTCACCTCCGACCTCTGACCTCAGGGTGTATACACAGTGTTCAAAACTCTTTCCATGACCGACCGACCAGGTGAAAGTGATCCCTTATTAGATCCACTTCAATCTGTTCTAGATGAAAGGGAGGAGACGGGTTAAAGAAGGATCTTTAGGCTTTGAGACAGTTGAGACATGGATTGTGAATAGGCCCCCGGTTTGTGTCAAGAACTGCAACGCTGCTGTGTTTTTCCACGTTTTCCCGTGTGTATCAAGAATGATCCACCACCCAAAAGAACATCCTGCCAACTTGACACAAATGTTTTATTTTATCTTTATTTAACGAGGCAAGTCAGTTTAAGAAACTAATTATTATTTTCAATGACGGCCTAGGAACAGTGGGTTAACTGGTCTAGGAACAGTGGGGTTAACTGGTCTAGGAACAGTGGGTTAACTGGTCTAGGAACAGTGGGTTAACTGGTCTAGGAACAGTGGGTTAACTGGTCTAGGAACAGTGGGTTCAGGGGGCAGAACCACAGAATTTTTACCTTGTCAGCTCGGGGATTCGATCTAGCAACCTTTCAGTTACTAGTCCAACGCTCTAACCACTAGGCTACCCTGCCTCTAACCGCTAGGCCACCTGCCTCTAACCGCTAGGCTACCCTGCCTCTAACCAATAGGCCACCTGCCTCTAACCACTAGGCCACCTGCCTCTAACCGCTAGGCCACCTGCCTCTAACCACTAGGCTTCCCTGCCTCTAACCGCTAGGCTACCCTGCCTCTAACC
>NC_092167.1:1492499-1539999 GCF_045791955.1 Oncorhynchus clarkii lewisi
CTCTCTCGTGTTGTCCTCTCTCTCTCTCTCTCTCTCTCTCTCTCTCTCTCGTGTTGTCCTCTCTCTCTCTCTCTCTCGTCATCTCTCTCTCTCTCTCTCTCTCTCTCTCGTCTTGTCCTCTCTCTCTCTCTCTCTCTCTCTCTCTCGTGTTGTCCTCTCTCTCTCTCTCTCTCTCATCATCTCTCTCTCTCTCTCTCTCTCTCTCTCTCTCTCTCTCTCGTCTTGTCCTCTCTCTCTCTCTCTCTCTCACGACTAGTTCTTACTCAAAGAAACAGCTAGGTTTATCTAGCTGATATTCTAGCAGTTTCCAGTGTCTCGGTTTACAACGATCTCCTGAAGTTGGCAAAATCCGGTGTTCTTGACACGTTAAAAGACTCACCGTCCGTTTATTCCCTCAAACGTTCAGTCTTGAAAGCAGCTATTGCTGCTTATAACGTCTGAAGAGAATGCACTGCAGCTCCATCTTTCATCATTCACCCCCCACCTTTACTCCCTTCCTCCCTCGGCTCCATCTTTCTTCATTCATCCCCCCCATTTACTCCCTTCCTCCCTCCCTTCCTCCCTCCCTTCCACGCCCTTGAGTTCTTCCAATGTCAGCACTCACATTCAAAAGCCTCTGAACACTTCCAACGAGTTGTGTGAGGGGCTCCTTCGAGATTTCCCATTGCGAAACAATTATTCCACCCGGTGCTCTTTGACAGATTCGTCCAGTGTTTTATGAGCAGGCCGTGAATCACACCACACCTCCATCTCTCTATTCCCTTTCCTTTCCATCTTGTGATCTTATTGACACATCCATGAATCACACCACACCTCCACACCTCCATCTCTCTATTCCCCTTCCTTTCCATCTTGTGATCTTATTGACACATCCATGAATCACACCACACCTCCACACCTCCATCTCTCTATTCCCCTTCCTTTCCATCTTGTGATCTTATTGACACATCCATGAATCACACCACACCTCCATCTCTCTATTCCCCTTCCTTTCCATCTTGTGATCTTATTGACACATCCATGAATCACACCACACCTCCATCTCTCTATTCCCCTTCCTTCCCATCTTGTTATCTTATTGACACATCCATGAATCACACCACACCTCCATCTCTCTATTCCCCTTCCTTTCCATCTTGTTATCTTATTGACACATCCATGAATCACACCACACCTCCATCTCTCTATTCCCCTTCCTTCCCATCTTGTTATCTTATTGACACATCCATGAATCACACCACACCTCCATCTCTCTATTCCCCTTCCTTTCCATCTTGTTATCTTATTGACACATCCATGAATCACACCACACCTCCACACCTCCATCTCTCTATTCCCTCCTTCCCATCTTGTGATCTTATTGACACATCCATGAATCACACCACACCTCCATCTCTCTATTCCCCTCCTTCCCACCTTGTTATCTTATTGACACATCCATGAATCACACCACACCTCCACACCTCCATCTCTCTATTCCCCCTCCTTCCCATCTTGTTATCTTATTGACACATCCATGAATCACACCACACCTCCACACCTCCATCTCTCTATTCCCTCCTTCCCTCCTTGTTATCTTATTGACACATCCATGAATCACACCACACCTCCACACCTCCATCTCTCTATCCCCTCCTTCCATCCTTGTTATCTTATTGACACATCCAGTACATAGGAGAGGAATACACAGGGTTTTCAGGCCCCTTTGACATGTACCATATTTTGTTATGTTACAGCCTTATTCTAAAATGGATGAATTAAAACATTTTCCCTCATCAATCTACACACAATACCCCATAATGACATCACAATACCCCATAATGACATCACAATACCCCATAATGACATCACAATACCCCATAATGACATCACAATACCCCATAATAACAACACAATACCCCAATCTATACACAATACCCCATAATGACATCACAATACCCCAATCTATACACAATACCCCATAATGACATCACAATACCCCAATCTATACACAATACCCCATAATGACATCACAATACCCCAATCTATACACAATACCCCATAATGACATCACAATACCCCAATCTATACACAATACCCCATAATGACATCACAATACCCCAATCTATACACAATACCCCATAATGACATCACAATACCCCAATCTATACACAATACCCCATAATGACATCACAATACCCCATAATGACATCAAAATACCCCATAATGACATCACAATACCCCAATCTATACACAATACCCCATAATGACATCACAATACCCCATAATGACATCGCAATACCCCATAATGACATCACAATACCCCATAATGACATCACAATACCCCAATCTATACACAATACCCCATAATGACATCACAATACCCCATAATGACATCACAATACCCCATAATGACATCACAATACCCCATAATGACATCACAATACCCCATAATGACATCACAATACCCCATAATGACATCACAATACCCCATAATGACATCACAATACCCCATAATGACATCACAATACCCCACAATGACATCACAATACCCCATAATGACATCACAATACCCCAATCTATACACAATACCCCATAATGACATCACAATACCCCAATCTATACACAATACCCCATAATGACATCACAATACCCCAATCTATACACAAAACCCCATAATGACATCACAATACCCCACAATGACATCACAATACCCCATAATGACATCACAATACCCAAATCTATACACAATACCCCATAATGACATCACAATACCCCAATCTATACACAATACCCCATAATGACATCACAATACCCCAATCTATCCACAATACCCCATAATGACATCACAATACCCCACAATGACATCACAATACCCCATAATGACATCACAATACCCCAATCTATACACAATACCCCATAATGACATCACAATACCCCAATCTATACACAATACCCCATAATGACATCACAATACCCCAATCTATACACAATACCCCATAATGACATCACAATACCCCAATCTATACACAATACCCCATAATGACATCACAATACCCCATAATGACATCACAATACCCCATAATGACATCACAATACCCCAATCTATACACAATACCCCATAATGACATCACAATACCCCATAATGACATCACAATACCCCATAATGACATCACAATACCCCAATCTATACACAATACCCCATAATGACATCACAATACCCCATAATGACATCACAATACCCCATAATGACATCACACTACCCCATAATGACATCACAATACCCCATAATGAGACCTGACCATGTGTTTTCATGGAAACACATGGTCAGGTCTCTAAACCATGAGGAGACTACAGACCTGAAAACACATGGTCAGGTCTCCCCACCATCAGGAGACTACAGACCTGAAAACACATGGTCAGGTCTCCCCACCATCAGGAGACTACAGACCTGAAAACACATGTTCAGGTCTCTAAACCATCAGGAGACTACAGACCTGAAAACACATGGTCAGGTCTCTAAACCATCAGGAGACTACAGACCTGAAAACACATGGTCAGGTCTCTCCACCATCAGGAGACTACAGACCTGAAAACACATGGTCAGGTCTCTAAACCATCAGGAGGCTACAGACCTGAAAACACATGGTCAGGTCTCTACACCATCAGGAGACTACAGACCTGAAAACACATGGTCAGGTCTCTAAACCATCAGGAGACTACAGACCTGAAAACACATGGTCAGGTCTCCCCACCATCAGGAGACTACAGACCTGAAAACACATGGTCAGGTCTCTCCACCATCAGGAGACTACAGACCTGAAAACACATGGTCAGGTCTCCCCACCATCAGGAGACCACAGACCTGAAAACACATGGTCAGGTCTCCCCACCACCAGGAGACTACAGACCTGAAAACACATGGTCAGGTCTCTAAACCATCAGGAGACTACAGACCTGAAAACACATGGTCATGTCTCCCCACCATCAGGAGACTACAGACCTGAAAACACATGGTCAGGTCTCTAAACCATCAGGAGACTACATACCTGAAAACACATGCTCAGGTCTCTAAACCATTAGGAGACTACAGACCTGAAAACACATGGTCAGGTCTCTAAACCATCAGGAGACTACAGACCTGAAAACACATGGTCAGGTCTCCCCACCACCAGGAGACTACAAATCAAATCAAAATCAAATCAAATGTATTTATATAGCCTTTCGTACATCAGCTGATATCTCAAAGTGCTGTACAGAAACCCAGCCTAAAACCCCAAACAGCAAGCAATGCAGGTGTAGAAGCACGGTGGCCAGGAAAAACTCCCTAGAAAGGCCAAAACCTAGGAAGAAACCTAGAGAGGAACCAGGCTATGTGGGGTGGCCTCTTCTGGCTGTGCCGGGTGGAGATTATAACAAAACATGGTCAAGATGTTCAAATGTTCATAAATGACCAGCATGGTCGAATAATAAGGCAGAACAGTTGAAACTGGAGCAGCAGCACAGTCAGGTGGACTGGGGACAGCAAGGAGTCATCATGTCAGGTATTCCTGGGGCATGGTCCTAGGGCTCAGGTCCTCAGAGAGAGAGAAAGAAAGAGAGAATTAGAGAGAGCATATGTGGGATGGCCAGTCCTCTTCTGGCTGTGCCGGGTGGAGATTATAACAGAACATGGCCAAGATGTTCAAATGTTCATAAATGACCAGCATGGTCGAATAATATTAAGGCAGAACATTTGAAACTGGAGCAGCAGCACAGCCAGGTGGACTGGGGACAGCAAGGAGTCATCATGTCAGTAGCAGAATACCTGACCACTGTGACTGACCCAAAATTAAGGAAAGCTTTGACTATGTACAGACTCAGTGAGCATAGCCTTGCTATTGAGAAAGGCCGCCGTAGGCAGACCTGGCTCTCAAGAGAAGACAGGCTATGTGCTCACTGCCCACAAAATGAGGTGGAAACTGAGATGCACTTCCTAACCTCCTGCCCAATGTATGACCATATTAGAGATACATATTTCCCTCACTACAGACCTGAAAACACATGGTCAGGTCTCCCCACCATCAGGAGACCACAGACCTGAAAACACATGGTCAGGTCTCTAAACCATCAGGAGACTACAGACCTGAAAACACATGGTCAGGTCTCCCAACCATCAGGAGACTACAGACCTGAAAACACATGGTCAGGTCTCCCCACCATCAGGAGACTACAGACCTGAAAACACATGGTCAGGTCTCTAAACCATCAGAAGACTACAGACCTGAAAACACATGGTCAGGTCTCCCCACCATCAGGAGACTACAGACCTGAAAGCACATGGTCAGGTCTCTCCACCATCAGGAGACTACAGACCTGAAAACACAAGGTCAGGTCTCTAAACCATCAGGAGACTACAGACCTGAAAACACATGGTCAGGTCTCCTCACCATCAGGAGACTACAGACCTGAAAACACATGGTCAGGTCTCTAAACCATGAGGAGACTACAGACCTGAAAACACATGGTCAGGTCTCTAAACCATCAGGAGACTACAGACCTGAAAACACATGGTCAGGTCTCTAAACCATCAGGAGACTACAGACCTGAAAACACATGGTCAGGTCTCTAAACCATCAGGAGACTACAGACCTGAAAGCACATGGTCAGGTCTCCCCACCATCAGGAGACTACAGACCTGAAAACACATGGTCGGTCTCCTCACCATCAGGAGACTACAGACCTGAAAACACATGGTCAGGTCTCCCCACCATCAGGAGACTACAGACCTGAAAGCACATGGTCGGTCTCCTCACCATCAGGAGACTACAGACCTGAAAACACATGGTCAGGTCTCTAAACCATCAGGAGACTACAGACCTGAAAACACATGGTCAGGTCTCTAAACCATCAGGAGACTACAGACCTGAAACCACATGGTCAGATCTCCTCAACATCAGGAGACTACAGACCTGAAAACACATGGTCAGGTCTCCCCACCATCAGGAGACTACAGACCTGAAAACACATGGTCAGGTCTCTAAACCATCAGAAGACTACAGACCTGAAAACACATGGTCAGGTCTCCCCACCATCAGGAGACTACAGACCTGAAAGCACATGGTCAGGTCTCTCCACCATCAGGAGACTACAGACCTGAAAACACATGGTCAGGTCTCTAAACCATCAGGAGACTACAGACCTGAAAACACATGGTCAGGTCTCCTCACCATCAGGAGACTACAGACCTGAAAACACATGGTCAGGTCTCTAAACCATGAGGAGACTACAGACCTGAAAACACATGGTCAGGTCTCTAAACCATCAGGAGACTACAGACCTGAAAACACATGGTCAGGTCTCTAAACCATCAGGAGACTACAGACCTGAAAACACATGGTCAGGTCTCTAAACCATCAGGAGACTACAGACCTGAAAGCACATGGTCAGGTCTCCCCACCATCAGGAGACTACAGACCTGAAAACACATGGTCGGTCTCCTCACCATCAGGAGACTACAGACCTGAAAACACATGGTCAGGTCTCTAAACCATCAGGAGACTACAGACCTGAAACCACATGGTCAGGTCTCCTCAACATCAGGAGACTACAGACCTGAAAACACATGGTCAGGTCTCCCCACCATCAGGAGACTACAGACCTGAAAACACATGGTCAGGTCTCCCCACCATCAGGAGACTACAGACCTGAAAACACATGGTCAGGTCTCTAAACCATCAGGAGACTACAGACCTGAAAACACATGGTCAGGTCTCCCCACCATCAGGAGACCACAGACCTGAAAACACATGGTCAGGTCTCTCCACCATCAGGAGACTACAGACCTGAAAACACATGGTCAGGTCTCCCCACCATCAGGAGACTACAGACCTGAAAACACATGGTCAGGTCTCCCCACCATCAGGAGACTACAGACCTGAAAACACATGGTCAGGTCTCTAAACCATCAGGAGACTACAGACCTGAAACCACATGGTCAGGTCTCCCCACCATCAGGAGACTACAGACCTGAAAACACATGGTCAGGTCTCTAAACCATCAGAAGCCTACTGTACCTCTGTAGCTTAGCATCGTCTCTCTGTACCTGGCTGCCGATGAGAGCAAGAGAGAGGTGGTTGTATACATAAATACATACAGTGTATATAACCCCAGGGTACCTCCCACATAGAGACAGACCGCTAATACAGGTCCAGACATGTCCTGGAGGAAAACTAAGACTCTACACCTTTATTCTGAACGTTTTTCTCTCTGTGCATTTTGGTTTAATGGCATTATCCTTTAATATATTAGTTAATGAGGATGCTTTAATTGAAGACACAACAAGCCCCCCCCCCCCCCCCCCCATTAAATTCTACAACCACCTAAAAGGAAGTGATTCCCAAACCTTCCTTAACAAAGACATCACCTACAGAGAGATGAACCTGGAGTCCCCTAAGCAAGCTGGTCCTGGGGCTCTGTTCACAAACACAAACAAACCCTACAGAGCCCCAGGACAACAGCACAATTAGTCCCAACCAAATCATGAGAAAACAAAAAGATAATTACTTGACACATTGGAAAGAATTAACAAAAAAACAGAGCAAACTAGAATGCTATTTGTCCCTAAACAGAGAGTACACAGTGGCAGAATACCTGCCCACTGTGATTGACCCAAACTTAAGGAAAGCTTTGACTATGTACAGACTCAGTGAGCATAGCCTTGCTATTGAGAAAGGCCGCCGTAGGCAGACATGGCTCTCAAGAGAAGACAGGCTATGTGCACACTGCCCACAAAATGAGGTGGAAACTGAGCTGCACTTCCTAACCTCCTGCCCAATGTATGACCATATTAGAGACACATATTCCCCTCAGATTACACAGACCGAAAAAGAATTTGAAAACAAATCAAATTTTGATAAACTCCCAGGACTCCCCACCATAAATACCACAGTGTGCCATCACAGCAGCAAGATGTGTGACCTGTTGCCACAAGAAAAGGTCAACCAGTGAAGAACAAACACCATTGTAAATACAACCCATATTTATGTTGATTTATTTTTATTTATTATTTATTATCTCTTTCACTTGCTTTAGCAATGTTAACATGTGTTTCCCATGCCAATAAAGCCCTCTAATTAAATTAAAATAGAATTGAAATTGAGGGAGAGAGATAGTGAATAAAAGAGAGAGAGATTGGAGGACGATGACATCCCTAATCACTTAGAGCTGGACACAGATGGACGACGTGAGGAATTATAAATTTTCCCTCCCGTGTCCTGGTCGTCCGTCTTCAACCTCTTTCTAAGAGGCCTATCCGCAACGACCGACCGATTTGTTTTGGGGAATGGTATGTTTTTAATGCATTGCTGCTGACAAATCAATATATTTGTACACTGTGTCCAACAGGCAGCAGTACTCACAGACAACCCACCTACAGCTACAGCACAGACAGTAGGCTGGCCTCATCACAAATAGATAGTCAGTTACTGTATGTTCCTCTTCTGAACAGCAAGGTGAAGCTTGTTCAGTTCACAACACACATATTGCTATAGCAACAGACAACAGACAACCCACATATTGCTATAGCAACAGACAACAGACAACCCACATATTGCTATAGCAACAGACAACAGACAACCTGCATCAGGAATCAACTCTGTTTCTCTTCTGAGTTTGTACTCTAGCAAACAGCTGTCCCTAGCACTGATTGGTTGTAGACTCTAACAAACAGCTGTCCCTAGCACTGATTGGTTGTAGACTCTAACAAACAGCTGTCCCTAGCACTGATTGGTTGTAGACTCTAACAAACAGCTGTCCCTAGCACTGATTGGTTGTAGACTCTAACAAACAGCTGTCCCCAGCACTGATTGGTTGTAGACTCTAACAAACAGCTGTCCCTACCACTGATTGGTTGTAGACTCTAACAAACAGCTGTCCCTAGCACTGATTGGTTGTAGACTCTAACAAACAGCTGTCCCTACCACTGATTGGTTGTAGACTCTAACAAACAGCAGTCCCTAGCACTGATTGGATGTAGACTCTAGCAAACAGCAGTCCCTAGCACTGATTGGTTGTAGACTCTTGCAAACAGCTGTCCCTAGCACTGATTGGATGTAGACTCTAGCAAACAGCTGTCCCTAGCACTGATTGGTTGTAGACTCTAGCAAACAGCTGTCCCTAGCACTGATTGGTTGTAGACTCTAGCAAACAGCAGTCCCTAGCACTGATTGGTTGTAGACTCTAGCAAACAGCAGTCCCTAGCACTGATTGGTTGTAGACTCTAGCAAACAGCTGTCCCTACCACTGATTGGATGTAGACTCTTGCAAACAGCTGTCCCTAGCACTGATTGGATGTAGACTCTAGCAAACAGCTGTCCCTAGCACTGATTGGTTGTAGACTCTAGCAAACAGCAGTCCCTAGCACTGATTGGTTGTAGACTCTTGCAAACAGCAGTCCCTAGCAATGATTGGTTGTAGACTCTTGCATAGCCGTGGGAAGTAGCGATACTGAAAAATTTGAATAAAAACAATATATATATAAAAAAAAAAAAATCCCTTTGCTAGTCATATAGTAGACCGATGTAGCAGTCTGTAGCCAGGCAACAGCAAACAACCATCATCACCGCCGCTTGAGAGGACTGTATGTGGACAGTGTTGGAAAAACGAGATGCTCCGAAGGTCCGGGGGTGGGAACAAAGCTCAATTTGTGGTCCCCTCATTAGATCTAGACGCTAGGGGACGCGGTTGAGAGGAACAGAGGACCGTGAACAGGGCTTTGACCCCCCCGCCCACTCCCCCCTCCCCCCCCTCCCCCCCTCGGACCTTCAACAACAACAACAACAACAAGTACATACTCGATGTTTCAACAACAACAACAACAACAAGTACATACTCGATGTTTCAACAACAACAACAACAACAAGTACATACTTGATGTTTCAACAACAACAACAAGTACATACTCGATGTTTCAACAACAACAACAACAACAAGTACATACTCGATGTTTCAACAACAACAACAACAACAAGTACATACTCAATGTTTCAACAACAACAACAACAACAAGTACATACTCGATGTTTCAACAACAACAACAACAACAAGTACATACTCGATGTTTCAACAACAACAACAACAACAAGTACATACTTGATGTTTCAACAACAACAACAACAACAAGTACATACTCGATGTTTCAACAACAACAACAACAACAAGTAAATACTCAATGTTTCAACAACAACAACAACAACAAGTACATACTCGAGATGCTCCGAAGGTCCGGGGGTGGGAACAAAGCTCAATTTGTGGTCCCCTCATTAGATCTAGACGCTAGGGGACGCGGTTGAGAGGAACAGAGGACCGTGAACAGGGCTTTGACCCCCCCGCCCACTCCCCCCCCCCCCCCTCCCCCCCCTCGGACCTTCAACAACAACAACAACAACAAGTACATACTCGATGTTTCAACAACAACAACAACAACAAGTACATACTCGATGTTTCAACAACAACAACAACAACAAGTACATACTTGATGTTTCAACAACAACAACAAGTACATACTCGATGTTTCAACAACAACAACAACAACAAGTACATACTCGATGTTTCAACAACAACAACAACAACAAGTACATACTCAATGTTTCAACAACAACAACAACAACAAGTACATACTCGATGTTTCAACAACAACAACAACAACAAGTACATACTCGATGTTTCAACAACAACAACAACAACAAGTACATACTTGATGTTTCAACAACAACAACAAGTACATACTCGATGTTTCAACAACAACAACAACAACAAGTACATACTCGATGTTTCAACAACAACAACAACAACAAGTACATACTCAATGTTTCAACAACAACAACAACAACAAGTACATACTCGATGTTTCAACAACAACAACAACAACAAGTACATACTCGATGTTTCAACAACAACAACAACAACAAGTACATACTTGATGTTTCAACAACAACAACAACAACAAGTACATACTCGATGTTTCAACAACAACAACAACAACAAGTAAATACTCAATGTTTCAACAACAACAACAACAACAAGTACATACTCGAGATGCTCCGAAGGTCCGGGGGTGGGAACAAAGCTCAATTTGTGGTCCCCTCATTAGATCTAGACGCTAGGGGACGCGGTTGAACAGAGGACCGTGAACAGGGCTTTGACCCCCCCGCCCACTCCCCCCCCCCCCCCCCCCCTCCCCCCCCTCGGACCTTCAACAACAACAACAACAACAAGTACATACTCGATGTTTCAACAACAACAACAACAACAAGTACATACTCGATGTTTCAACAACAACAACAACAACAAGTACATACTTGATGTTTCAACAACAACAACAAGTACATACTCGATGTTTCAACAACAACAACAACAACAAGTACATACTCGATGTTTCAACAACAACAACAACAACAAGTACATACTCAATGTTTCAACAACAACAACAACAACAAGTACATACTCGATGTTTCAACAACAACAACAACAACAAGTACATACTCGATGTTTCAACAACAACAACAACAACAAGTACATACTTGATGTTTCAACAACAACAACAACAACAAGTACATACTCGATGTTTCAACAACAACAACAACAACAAGTAAATACTCAATGTTTCAACAACAACAACAACAACAAGTACATACTCGATGTTTCAACAACAACAACAACAACAAGTACATACTCGATGTTTCAACAACAACAACAACAAGTACATACTCGATGTTTCAACAACAACAACAACAAGTACATACTTGATGTTTCAACAACAACAACAACAACAAGTACATACTCGATGTTTCAACAACAACAACAACAACAAGTACATACTCGATGTTTCAGCAACAACAACAACAACAAGTACATACTCAATGTTTCAACAACAACAACAACAACAAGTACATACTCGATGTTTCAACAACAACAACAACAACAAGTAGATACTCGATGTTTCAACAACAACAACAACAACAAGTACATACTCGATGTTTCAACAACAACAACAACAAGTACATACTCGATGTTTCAACAACAACAACAACAACAGGTACATACTCGATGTTTCAACAACAACAACAACAACAAGTACATACTCGATGTTTCAACAACAACAACAACAACAAGTACATACTCGATGTTTCAACAACAACAACAACAAGTACATACTCGATGTTTCAACAACAACAACAACAACAAGTACATACTTGATGTTTCAACAACAACAACAACAACAAGTACATACTCGATGTTTCAACAACAACAACAACAACAAGTACATACTCGATGTTTCAGCAACAACAACAACAACAAGTACATACTCGATGTTTCAACAACAACAACAACAACAAGTACATACTCGATGTTTCAACAACAACAACAACAACAAGTAGATACTCGATGTTTCAACAACAACAACAACAACAAGTACATACTCGATGTTTCAACAACAACAACAACAAGTACATACTCGATGTTTCAACAACAACAACAACAACAGGTACATACTCGATGTTTCAACAACAACAACAACAACAAGTACATACTCGATGTTTCAACAACAACAACAACAACAAGTACATACTCGATGTTTCAACAACAACAACAACAAGTACATACTCGATGTTTCAACAACAACAACAACAACAAGTACATACTCGATGTTTCAACAACAACAACAACAACAAGTAGATACTCAATGTTTCAACAACAACAACAACAACAAGTACATACTCAATGTTTCAACAACAACAACAACAACAAGTACATACTCGATGTTTCAACAACAACAACAACAAGTACATACTCGATGTTTCAACAACAACAACAACAACAAGTACATACTCGATGTTTCAACAACAACAACAACAACAAGTACATACTCGATGTTTCAACAACAACAACAACAACAAGTACATACTCGATGTTTCAACAACAACAACAAGTACAAGTACATACTCGATGTTTCAACAACAACAACAACAACAACAAGTACATACTCGATGTTTCAACAACAACAACAACAACAAGTACATACTCGATGTTTCAACAACAACAACAACAACAAGTACATACTCGATGTTTCAACAACAACAACAACAACAAGTACATACTTGATGTTTCAACAACAACAACAACAACAAGTACATACTCGATGTTTCAACAACAACAACAACAACAAGTAAATACTCAATGTTTCAACAACAACAACAACAACAAGTACATACTCGAGATGCTCCGAAGGTCCGGGGGTGGGAACAAAGCTCAATTTGTGGTCCCCTCATTAGATCTAGACGCTAGGGGACGCGGTTGAGAGGAACAGAGGACCGTGAACAGGGCTTTGACCCCCCCGCCCACTCCCCCCTCCCCCCCCTCCCCCCCCTCGGACCTTCAACAACAACAACAACAACAAGTACATACTCGATGTTTCAACAACAACAACAACAACAAGTACATACTCGATGTTTCAACAACAACAACAACAACAAGTACATACTTGATGTTTCAACAACAACAACAAGTACATACTCGATGTTTCAACAACAACAACAACAACAAGTACATACTCGATGTTTCAACAACAACAACAACAACAAGTACATACTCAATGTTTCAACAACAACAACAACAACAAGTACATACTCGATGTTTCAACAACAACAACAACAACAAGTACATACTCGATGTTTCAACAACAACAACAACAACAAGTACATACTTGATGTTTCAACAACAACAACAACAACAAGTACATACTCGATGTTTCAACAACAACAACAACAACAAGTAAATACTCAATGTTTCAACAACAACAACAACAACAAGTACATACTCGATGTTTCAACAACAACAACAACAACAAGTACATACTCGATGTTTCAACAACAACAACAACAAGTACATACTCGATGTTTCAACAACAACAACAACAAGTACATACTTGATGTTTCAACAACAACAACAACAACAAGTACATACTCGATGTTTCAACAACAACAACAACAACAAGTACATACTCGATGTTTCAGCAACAACAACAACAACAAGTACATACTCAATGTTTCAACAACAACAACAACAACAAGTACATACTCGATGTTTCAACAACAACAACAACAACAAGTAGATACTCGATGTTTCAACAACAACAACAACAACAAGTACATACTCGATGTTTCAACAACAACAACAACAAGTACATACTCGATGTTTCAACAACAACAACAACAACAGGTACATACTCGATGTTTCAACAACAACAACAACAACAAGTACATACTCGATGTTTCAACAACAACAACAACAACAAGTACATACTCGATGTTTCAACAACAACAACAACAAGTACATACTCGATGTTTCAACAACAACAACAACAAGTACATACTTGATGTTTCAACAACAACAACAACAACAAGTACATACTCGATGTTTCAACAACAACAACAACAACAAGTACATACTCGATGTTTCAGCAACAACAACAACAACAAGTACATACTCGATGTTTCAACAACAACAACAACAACAAGTACATACTCGATGTTTCAACAACAACAACAACAACAAGTAGATACTCGATGTTTCAACAACAACAACAACAACAAGTACATACTCGATGTTTCAACAACAACAACAACAAGTACATACTCGATGTTTCAACAACAACAACAACAACAGGTACATACTCGATGTTTCAACAACAACAACAACAACAAGTACATACTCGATGTTTCAACAACAACAACAACAACAAGTACATACTCGATGTTTCAACAACAACAACAACAAGTACATACTCGATGTTTCAACAACAACAACAACAACAAGTACATACTCGATGTTTCAACAACAACAACAACAACAAGTAGATACTCAATGTTTCAACAACAACAACAACAACAAGTACATACTCAATGTTTCAACAACAACAACAACAACAAGTACATACTCGATGTTTCAACAACAACAACAACAAGTACATACTCGATGTTTCAACAACAACAACAACAACAAGTACATACTCGATGTTTCAACAACAACAACAACAACAAGTACATACTCGATGTTTCAACAACAACAACAACAACAAGTACATACTCGATGTTTCAACAACAACAACAAGTACAAGTACATACTCGATGTTTCAACAACAACAACAACAACAACAAGTACATACTCGATGTTTCAACAACAACAACAACAACAAGTACATACTCGATGTTTCAACAACAACAACAACAACAAGTACATACTCGATGTTTCAACAACAACAACAACAACAAGTACATACTCGATGTTTCAACAACAACAACAACAACAAGTACATACTTGATGTTTCAACAACAACAACAACAAAGTACATACTCGATGTTTCAACAACAACAACAACAAGTACATACTTGATGTTTCAACAACAACAACAACAACAAGTACATACTCGATGTTTCAACAACAACAACAGCAACAAGTACATACTCGATGTTTCAACAACAACAACAACAACAAGTACATACTCGATGTTTCAACAACAACAACAACAACAAGTAAATACTCAATGTTTCAACAACAACAACAACAACAAGTACATACTCGATGTTTCAACAACAACAACAACAACAAGTACATACTCTATTTTTTGTCAAACTGAGAAAGTGTCAAGCATTGTGTCGTTTCCTGTTATCCCATTGATTTCAGTAGCCCGTCCCCATGTCTAACTGATCAGCTGTTGTCAAACTGAGAAAGCATTGTGTCGTTTCCTGTTATCCCATTGATTTCAGTAGCCCGTCCCCATATCTAACTGATCAGCTGTTGTCAAACTGAGAAAGCGGTATGACATCACGCTTTTTAAAGTATACTAGATTTCTGAGACTTTGCATACTATTAAAACAGCGTACTATTTAGGATGTAAACAACGGGTATTTAGGACATGGACATTTTTATTTCTATTTTTTAGCTCTGAACTCAATAAATCATCATAGAGAACACACCTGGTTTTGTTGCATCAACACACCTGGTTTGGTTGCATCAACACACCTGGTTTGGTTGCATCAACACACCTGGTTTGGTTGCATCAACACACCTGGTTTGGTTGCATCAACACACCTGGTTTGGTTGCATTAACACACCTGGTTTGGTTGCATCAACACACCTGGTTTGGTTGCATCAACACACCTGGTTTGGTTGCATCAACACACCTGGTTTGGTTGCATCAACACACCTGGTTTGGTTGCATCAACACACCTGGTTTGGTTGCATCAACAACTCATCATAGAGAACACACCTGGTTTGGTTGCATCAACATCACCTGGTTTGGTTGCATCAACACACCTGGTTTGGTTGCATCAACACCTGGTTTGGTTGCATCAACACACCTGGTTTGGTTGCATCAACACACCTGGTTTGGTTGCATCAACACACCTGGTTTGGTTGCATCAACACACCTGGTTTGGTTGCATCAACACACCTGGTTTGGTTGCATCAACACACCTGGTTTGGTTGCATCAACACACCTGGTTTGGTTGCATCAACACACCTGGTTTGGTTGCATCAACACACCTGGTTTGGTTGCATCAACAACTCATCACAGAGAACACACCTGGTTTGGTTGCATCAACAACTCATCATAGAGAACACACCTGGTTTGGTTGCATCAACAACTCATCATAGAGAACACACCTGGTTTGGTTGCATCAACAACTCATCATAGAGAACACACCTGGTTTGGTTGCATCATCAACTCATCACAGAGAACACACCTGGTTTGGTTGCATCAACACACCTGGTTTGGTTGCATCAACAACTCATCACAGAGAACACACCTGGTTTGGTTGCATCATCAACTCATCACAGAGAACACACCTGGTTTGGTTGCATCAACAACTCATCATAGAGAACACACCTGGTTTGGTTGCATCATCAACTCATCATACAGAACACACCTGGTTTGGTTGCATCAACAACTCATCACAGAGAACACACCTGGTTTGGTTGCATCAACAACTCATCACAGAGAACACACCTGGTTTGGTTGCATCATCAACTCATCATAGAGAACACACCTGGTTTGGTTGCATCATCAACTCATCATAGAGAACACACCTGGTTTGGTTGCATCAACAACTCATCATAGAGAACACACCTGGTTTGGTTGCATCATCAACTCATCACAGAGAACACACCTGGTTTGGTTGCATCAACAACTCATCATAGAGAACACACCTGGTTTGGTTGCATCATCAACTCATCACAGAGAACACACCTGGTTTGGTTGCATCAACAACTTTTCACAGAGAACACACCTGGTTTGGTTGCATAAACAACTCATCACAGAGAACACACCTGGTTTGGTTGCATCATCAACTCATCATAGAGAACACACCTGGTTTGGTTGCATCAACAACTCATCATAGAGAACACACCTGGTTTGGTTGCATCAACAACTCATCATAGAGAACACACCTGGTTTGGTTGCATCAACAACTCATCATAGAGAACACACCTGGTTTGGTTGCATCATCAACTCATCATAGAGAACACACCTGGTTTGGTTGCATCAACAACTCATCATAGAGAACACACCTGGTTTGGTTGCATACACAACTCATTACAGAGAACACACCTGGTTTGGTTGCATCAACAACTCATCATAGAGAACACACCTGGTTTGGTTGCATCAACAACTCATCATAGAGAACACACCTGGTTTGGTTGCATCATCAACTCATCATAGAGAACACACCTGGTTTGGTTGCATCAACAACTCATCACAGAGAACACACCTGGTTTGGTTGCATCAACAACTCATCACAGAGAACACACCTGGTTGCATCAATAAATCACAGAGAACACACCTGGTTTGGTTGCATCATCAACTCATCATAGAGAACACACCTGGTTTGGTTGCATCAATAAATCACAGAGAACACACCTGGTTTGGTTGCATCATCAACTCATCACAGAGAACACACCTGGTTTGGTTGCATCAATAAATCACAGAGAACACACCTGGTTTGCTTGCATCATCAACTCATCACAGAGAACACACCTGGTTTGGTTGCATCAATAAATCACAGAGAACACACCTGGTTTGGTTGCATCAACACACCTGGTTTGGTTGCTTCATCAACTCATCACAGAGAACACACCTGGTTTGGTTGCATCAACAACTCATCATAGAGAACACACCTGGTTTGGTTGCATCAACAACTCATCATAGAGAACACACCTGGTTTGGTTGCATCATCAACTCATCATAGAGAACACACCTGGTTTGGTTGCATCAACAACTCATCATAGAGAACACACCTGGTTTGGTTGCATCAACAACTCATCATAGAGAACACACCTGGTTTGGTTGCATCATCAACTCATCATAGAGAACACACCTGGTTTGGTTGCATCATCAACTCATCATAGAGAACACACCTGGTTTGGTTGCATCAATAAATCACAGAGAACACACCTGGTTTGGTTGCATCATCAACTCATCACAGAGAACACACCTGGTTTGGTTGCATCAATAAATCACAGAGAACACACCTGGTTTGCTTGCATTATCAACTCATCACAGAGAACACACCTGGTTTGGTTGCATCAATAAATCACAGAGAACACACCTGGTTTGGTTGCATCAACACACCTGGTTTGGTTGCTTCATCAACTCATCACAGAGAACACACCTGGTTTGGTTGCATCAACAACTCATCATAGAGAACACACCTGGTTTGGTTGCATCATCAACTCATCATAGAGAACACACCTGGTTTGGTTGCATCAACAACTCATCATAGAGAACACACCTGGTTTGGTTGCATCAACAACTCATCATAGAGAACACACCTGGTTTGGTTGCAGCAACAAATCATCATAGAGAACACACCTGGTTTGGTTGCATCAACAACTCATCAAAGAGAACACACCTGGTTTGGTTGCATCATCAACTCATCATAGAGAACACACCTGGTTTGGTTGCATCAACAACTCATCACAGAGAACACACCTGGTTTGGTTGCATCAACACACCTGGTTTGGTTGCATCAACAACTCATCACAGAGAACACACCTGGTTTGGTTGCATCATCAACTCATCATAGAGAACACACCTGGTTTGGTTGCATCAACAACTCATCACAGAGAACACACCTGGTTTGGTTGCATCAACAACTCATCACAGAGAACACACCTGGTTGCATCAATAAATCACAGAGAACACACCTGGTTTGGTTGCATCATCAACTCATCATAGAGAACACACCTGGTTTGGTTGCATCAATAAATCACAGAGAACACACCTGGTTTGGTTGCATCATCAACTCATCACAGAGAACACACCTGGTTTGGTTGCATCAATAAATCACAGAGAACACACCTGGTTTGCTTGCATCATCAACTCATCACAGAGAACACACCTGGTTTGGTTGCATCAATAAATCACAGAGAACACACCTGGTTTGGTTGCATCAACACACCTGGTTTGGTTGCTTCATCAACTCATCACAGAGAACACACCTGGTTTGGTTGCATCAACAACTCATCATAGAGAACACACCTGGTTTGGTTGCATCAACAACTCATCATAGAGAACACACCTGGTTTGGTTGCATCATCAACTCATCATAGAGAACACACCTGGTTTGGTTGCATCAACAACTCATCATAGAGAACACACCTGGTTTGGTTGCATCAACAACTCATCATAGAGAACACACCTGGTTTGGTTGCAGCAACAACTCATCATAGAGAACACACCTGGTTTGGTTGCATCAACAACTCATCAAAGAGAACACACCTGGTTTGGTTGCATCATCACTCATCATAGAGAACACACCTGGTTTGGTTGCATCAACAACTCATCACAGAGAATACACCTGGTTTGGTTGCATCAACACACCTGGTTTGGTTGCATCAACAACTCATCACAGAGAACACACCTGGTTTGGTTGCATCATCAACTCATCATAGAGAACACACCTGGTTTGGTTGCATCAACAACTCATCACAGAGAACACACCTGGTTTGGTTGCATCAACAACTCATCACAGAGAACACACCTGGTTGCATCAATAAATCACAGAGAACACACCTGGTTTGGTTGCATCATCAACTCATCATAGAGAACACACCTGGTTTGGTTGCATCAATAAATCACAGAGAACACACCTGGTTTGGTTGCATCATCAACTCATCACAGAGAACACACCTGGTTTGGTTGCATCAATAAATCACAGAGAACACACCTGGTTTGGTTGCATCATCAACTCATCACAGAGAACACACCTGGTTTGGTTGCATCAATAAATCACAGAGAACACACCTGGTTTGGTTGCATCAACACACCTGGTTTGGTTGCTTCATCAACTCATCACAGAGAACACACCTGGTTTGTTTGCATCAACAACTCATCACAGAGAACACACCTGGTTTGGTTGCATCATCAACTCATCACAGAGAACACACCTGGTTTGGTTGCATCAACAACTCATCACAGAGAACACACCTGGTTTGGTTGCATCATCAACTCATCACAGAGAACACACCTGGTTTGGTTGCATCATCAACTCATCACAGAGAACACACCTGGTTTGGTTGCATCATCAACTCATCACAGAGAACACACCTGGTTTGGTTGCATCAACAACTCATCACCTGTAAACAACTCCCTATATACAACAGTTCAACATAGGGAGCACTAATGGGTCTCTTCTTCTTCTGTGTTTTTCTAAGGGTGCAGTCGGTGCTGTAGGATCCAGTGTGATTGGTGGAGACACAGCCCTGGAGCTGTTAGCATAATGAGCAGCTGTGTGGCCCTACTTCATTACACACACACACACACACACACACACACACACACACACACACACACACACACACACACACACACACACACACACACACACACACACACACACACAGACACACACACACACACATGCAGACACACACACACACACACACACACAGGCATGCAGACACACACACACACACACAGGTATGCAGACACACACACACACACAGGCATGCAGACACACACACACACAGGTATGCAGACACACACACAAACACAGGCATGCAGACACACACACACAGGCATGCAGACACACACACACAAACACAGGCATGCAGACACACACACACACACACACACACACACACACACACACACACACACACACACACACACACACACACACACACACACACAGGTATGCATACACACACACAAGCACAGGCATGCAGACACACACACACAAACACAGGCATGCAGCCACACACACACACACACACACACACACACACACACACACACACACACACACACACACACACACACACACACCACATACACACACACACACACAGGAAATGTAGTCTCTGAAACAATTAAAGTAGTTGACGACGTTCCACGTCTCAAAGTCCTGAAAACTTCAAATCGTATATCTGGTTTAAATAACGTCTTTATCATCTATTTGTCAAACGTGGTCCGTCACACGTCCAGTTTACATAATTTACGTCTTAATGAATCATCAAGCTATTAATAGCTGTTCATTAGGCTTCTGGAATCACGGCACAACCAAAACCCCGGACGCTGAACCCGAAGCTAGCCGAGAAGAACTGGAATTGAGAGGTCTTGGAGATGAGATCAGACATACCAGCGCAGCTCAGATCAGCTTTGCTCTGGCTTGTTTTCATGGAAACGGTCACGGTGAGTCAGCGTAAACTGACTGGGTGCTCTTTGGAACCTGTCTGTCTTCAATAAGGGGTCAGGGAGTGAAGATAGATAACACCTTTGGTCTACTTGCAGGTGATAGGGTACACACACACACACACACAGACACAGAGGCATGCAGGCAGACAAACACACACACACACACACACACAAACACGCACATACACAGACACAGACACACGCACACACAGACAGAGGCATGCAGGCAGACAAACACACACACACACAGGCATGCAGACATACAGAGGCATGCAGACACACACACACACACACACACACACACACACACACACACACACACACACACACACACAGAGAGAGAGAGAGAGAGCCATGCAGACAGACACACACAATCAAAACTGCAGTCGACTGTGGTACTTTGAACTCAGTAATTACAGAATAACTGTACTGCCCCCGAACTGCAGTTATACTGCCCCCGAACTGCAGTTATACTGCCCCCGAACTGCAGTTATACTGCCCCCGAACTGCACTCACACTGGACAATTACTGCAGTAACAAAAACGTGTTCTTTTGGATGCAGTATTTGCAGTATATTGCAATTATACTGCACTCTAACTAACTACAGTTATACTACAGTGTAGTACAGTTATACTACCGTGTATTACAGTTACCGTGTACTACAGTTATACTACAGTGTACTACAGTTATACTACAGTGTACTACAGTTATACTACAGTGTACTACAGTTATACTACAGTGCACTACAGTTATACTGCACTATAACTACAGTTATACTACAGTGTACTACAGTTATACTATCGTGTACTACAGTTATACTACCGTGTACTACAGTTATACTACTGTGTACTACAGTTATACTACAGTGTACTACAGTTGTACTGCACTATAACTACAGTTATACTACAGTGTACTACTCTAACTACAGTTATACTATAGTGTACTGCAGTTGTACTGCACTCTGTCTACAATATTTTTTCGTAAGGGTATGTATATACCATACAAATTGCTGCCTAACAATAACAATGTTTACCGTTGGTAGTGGAATGTGTGTCTGTTCAATTTGCCCTCAATTTCGCAACACCACATGTGGCCTCGGTCCAAGTGTCCCAGAATTCAACAACGCCTTCTTTTGCAGTGTCAAACGATCTCTGGTCTGTGAAATATACTCCTGATTTACAGAAAGAAGGACTACAATCCAGACTGGTAGGAATATATTTACGCACTCATCAAAGTTCATCCACGGGGTTTTTCTGTGTGTTTAATCTACAGCCTGTGCAGGACGAGGTGCGCGCCAGTAACAGACGTTAAGCGTAACATCAGTAAAACAACGTGTTTTTGTTTAATCCCTAACTCCTCCCGCCATTATTTTGTTGAACTTTGCCTTCATGTTAGGCTACTTATCTGACGCCATATGTGCCGGTTACATTTGAACGATAAAACCAACTGCTGCGCTGCTATGATAGTGATAAGAGCCGTGAAACTGAACACAGTAACATACGGGAATTTGCAGTAGTTTATCATTCAAACAGATTGTTTTTTTTACATTTTAATTACAATGTTTCTGTTGACACTGACAGGCAAAACCTGCATAGCGGTGCGGTGCATATTGATGCGGTGCGGTGCATATTGACGAGGTGCGGTGCATATAGACTCGGTGCGGTGCATATAGACGCGGTGCGGTGCATATTGACGCGGTGCGGTGCATATTGATGCGGTGCGGTGCATATAGACGCGGTGCGGTGCATATAGACGCGGTGCGGTGCATATAGACGCGGTGCGGTGCATATAGACGCGGTGCGGTGCATATTGACGCGGTGCGGTGCATATAGATGCGGTGCGGTGCATATAGACGCGGTGCGGTGCATATTGATGCGGTGCGGTGCATATAGACGCGGTGCGGTGCATATAGACGCGGTGCGGTGCATATTGATGCGGTGCGGTGCATATAGACGCGGTGCGGTGCATATAGATGCGGTGCGGTGCATATAGACGCGGTGCGGTGCATATAGACGCGGTGCGGTGCATATAGACGCGGTGCGGTGCATATTGATGCGGTGCGGTGCATATAGACGCGGTGCGGTGCATATAGACGCGGTGCGGTGCATATAGACGCGGTGCGGTGCATATTGATGCGGTGCGGTGCATATAGACGCGGTGCGGTGCATATTGATGCGGTGCGGTGCATATAGACGCGGTGCGGTGCATATAGACGCGGTGCATATTGATGCGGTGCGGTGCATATAGACGCGGTGCATATTGATGCGGTGCGGTGCATATAGACGCGGTGCGGTGCATATAGACGCGGTGCGGTGCATATAGACGCGGTGCGGTGCATATAGACGCGGTGCGGTGCATATTGATGCGGTGCGGTGCATATAGACGCGGTGCGGTGCATATTGATGCGGTGCGGTGCATATAGACGCGGTGCGGTGCATATAGACGCGGTGCATATTGATGCGGTGCGGTGCATATAGACGCGGTGCGGTGCATATAGACGCGGTGCATATTGATGCGGTGCGGTGCATATTGATGCGGTGCGGTGCATATTGATGCGGTGCGGTGCATATTGACGCGGTGCGGTGCATATTGATGCGGTGCGGTGCATATTGACGCGGTGCGGTGCATATTGATGCGGTGCGGTGCATATAGACGCGGTGCGGTGCATATATGACGCGGTGCGGTGCATATTGATGCGGTGCGGTGCATATAGACGCGGTGCGGTGCATATAGACGCGGTGCATATTGATGCGGTGCGGTGCATATTGATGCGGTGCGGTGCATATTGATGCGGTGCGGTGCATATTGACGCGGTGCGGTGCATATTGATGCGGTGCATATAGACGCGGTGCGGTGCATATAGACGCGGTGCGGTGCATATTGACACGGTGCGGTGCATATTGACACGGTGCGGTGCATATAGATGCGGTGCGGTGCATATTGATGCGGTGCGGTGCATATTGATGCGGTGCGGTGCATATAGACGCGGTGCGGTGCATATTGATGCGGTGCGGTGCATATAGACGCGGTGCGGTGCATATAGACGCGGTGCGGTGCATATTGATGCGGTGCGGTGCATATAGACGCGGTGCGGTGCATATTGATAGTGCATTGCATGGATTTTAAAGGACTTAACAATAGACTGCTTTGCTTTTTTAAAACTTATATATATATTTTTAGAGGGTAGATCAGCTTTAATATTGCAAATATATAATGTAATTGTCTGCATCACTTCCAATCCCTGGTATATTTATTTGGTAAATATGTATATATATACAAACACACATCTTTTAAAAATGTATTATATTTTATTATTTCCCCCAAACCCTACCACCCCTCCCCTGATTGGAGTAAACCCTACCACCCCTCCCCTGATTGGAGTAAACCCTACCACCCCTCCCCTGATTGGAGTAAACCCTACCACCCCTCCCCTGATTGGAGTAAAACCTACCACCCCTCCCCTGATTGGAGTAAATCCTACCACCCCTCCCCTGATTGGAGTAAACTAGCGAACAACAACACTAAGGCTTTTACTATATACATTTACGGGCACAATCTATTGTAAAATAGTTCTATTTTGACTGTTTTTAATCCTGGCCTTCCTTTATTTCTTATCCAGTTTGATTTCTATCTGCCATGTATATTTTTAACTGTGCTATTTAACAAAAGTTCTGAACCTAGATACATTTTACAGACACAGTATGTTTTACATTTGTTGTTATTAGTCCCAATCTTCAGCTCCATTCAACCCCTCCCATCTACCTCTTAACACCATCCAGTCCCATCCTTCAGCTCCATTCAACCCCTCCCATCTACCTCTTAACACCATCCAGTCCCATCCTTCAGCTCCATTCAACCCCTCCCATCTACCTCTTAACACCATCCAGTCCCATCCTTCAGCTCCATTCAACCCCTCCCATCTACCTCTTAACACCATCCAGTCCCATCCTTCAGCTCCATTCAACCCCTCCCATCTACCTCTTAACACCATCCAGTCCCATCCTTCAGCTCCATTCAACCCATCCCATCTATCTCTTAACACCATCCAGTCCCACCCTTCAGCTCCATTCAACCCCTCCCATCTATCTCTTAACACCATCCAGTCCCATCCTTCAGCTCCATTCAACCCCTCCCATCTATCTCTGAACACCATCCAGTCCCATCCTTCAGCTCCGTTCAACCCCTCCCATCTATCTCTTAACACCATTCAGTCCCATCCTTCAGCTCCATTCAACCCCTCCCATCTATCTCTTAACACCATCCAGTCCCATCCTTCAGCTCCATTCAACCCCTCCCATCTATCTATAAACACCATCCAGTCCCAACCTTCAGCTCCATTCAACCCCTCCCATCTATCTCTTAACACCATCCAGTCCCATCCTTCAGCTCCATTCAACCCCTCCCATCTATCTCTTAACACCATCCAGTCCCAACCTTCAGCTCCATTCAACCCCTCCCATCTATCTCTTAACACCATCCAGTCCTTCAGCTCCATTCAACCCCTCCCATCTATCTCTTAACACCATCCAGTCCCAACCTTCAGCTCCATTCAACCCCTCCCACCTATCTCTTAACACCATCCAGTCCCACCCTTCAGCTCCATTCAACCCCTCCCATCTATTTCTAAACACCATCCAGTCCCAACCTTCAGCTCCATTCAACCCCTCTCATCTATCTCTCAACACCATCCAGTCCCATCCTTCAGCTCCATTCAACCCCTCCCATCTATCTCTTAACACCATCCAGTCCCACCCTTCAGCTCCATTCAACCCCTCCCATCTATTTCTAAACACCATCCAGTCCCAACCTTCAGCTCCATTCAACCCCTCCCATCTATCTCTCAACACCATCCAGTCCCATCCTTCAGCTCCATTCAACCCCTCCCATCTATCTCTCAACACCATCCAGTCCCACCCTTCAGCTCCATTCAACCCCTCCCATCTATCTCTCAACACCATCCAGTCCCAACCTTCAGCTCCATTCAACCCCTCCCATCTATCTCTCAACACCATCCAGTCCCATCCTTCAGCTCCATTCAACCCCTCCCATCTATCTCTCAACACCATCCAGTCCCACCCTTCAGCTCCATTCAACCCCTCCCATCTATCTCTCAACACCATCCAGTCCCAACCTTCAGCTCCATTCAACCCCTCCCATCTATCTTGCAACACCATCCAGTCCCACCCTTCAGCTCCATTCAACCCCTCCCATCTATCTCTCAACACCATCCAGTCCCAACCTTCAGCTCCATTCAACCCCTCCCATCTATCTCTCAACACCATCCAGTCCCACCCGTCAGCTCCATTCAACCCCTCCCATCTATCTCTCAACACCATCCAGTCCCAACCTTCAGCTCCATTCAACCCCTCCCATCTACCTCTTAACACCATCCAGTCCCATCCTTCAGCTCCATTCAACCCCTCCCATCTATCTCTCAACACCATCCAGTCCCAACCTTCAGCTCCATTCAACCCCTCCCATCTATCTCTTAACACCATCCAGTCCTTCAGCTCCATTCAACCCCTCCCATCTATCTCTTAACACCATCCAGTCCCAACCTTCAGCTCCATTCAACCCCTCCCACCTATCTCTTAACACCATCCAGTCCCACCCTTCAGCTCCATTCAACCCCTCCCATCTATTTCTAAACACCATCCAGTCCCAACCTTCAGCTCCATTCAACCCCTCTCATCTATCTCTCAACACCATCCAGTCCCATCCTTCAGCTCCATTCAACCCCTCCCATCTATCTCTTAACACCATCCAGTCCCACCCTTCAGCTCCATTCAACCCCTCCCATCTATTTCTAAACACCATCCAGTCCCAACCTTCAGCTCCATTCAACCCCTCCCATCTATCTCTCAACACCATCCAGTCCCATCCTTCAGCTCCATTCAACCCCTCCCATCTATCTCTCAACACCATCCAGTCCCACCCTTCAGCTCCATTCAACCCCTCCCATCTATCTCTCAACACCATCCAGTCCCAACCTTCAGCTCCATTCAACCCCTCCCATCTATCTCTCAACACCATCCAGTCCCATCCTTCAGCTCCATTCAACCCCTCCCATCTATCTCTCAACACCATCCAGTCCCACCCTTCAGCTCCATTCAACCCCTCCCATCTATCTCTCAACACCATCCAGTCCCAACCTTCAGCTCCATTCAACCCCTCCCATCTATCTTGCAACACCATCCAGTCCCACCCTTCAGCTCCATTCAACCCCTCCCATCTATCTCTCAACACCATCCAGTCCCAACCTTCAGCTCCATTCAACCCCTCCCATCTATCTCTCAACACCATCCAGTCCCACCCTTCAGCTCCATTCAACCCCTCCCATCTATCTCTCAACACCATCCAGTCCCAACCTTCAGCTCCATTCAACCCCTCCCATCTACCTCTTAACACCATCCAGTCCCATCCTTCAGCTCCATTCAACCCCTCCCATCTATCTCTCAACACCATCCAGTCCCATCCTTCAGCTCCGTTCAACCCCTCCCATCTATTTCTAAACACCATCCAGTCCCATCCTTCAGCTCCATTCAACCCCTCCCATCTGTCTCTTAACACCATCCAGATTGTAAATTAAAGATAACATTTTTTTGCTAAAATAATAATTATATTATTGATTGATTGACTATAACTTTTCAGACCAACCAGTATTGTTATCTGCAGAGTTATCTCCAGGTAAATGTTGACTACAGATCCCATAACAGCAGCTGTGTTTATAGATGCCAGTCTAGACACCAGTCAGACTACAGATCCCATAACAGCTGTGTTTATAGATGCTAGTCTAGACACCAGTCAGACTACAGATCCCATAACAGCAGCTGTGTTTATAGATGCCAGTCTAGACACCAGTCAGACTACAGATCCCATAACAGCAGCTGTGTTTATAGATGCTAGCCTCTACACCAGTCAGACTACAGATCCCATAACAGCTGTGTTTATAGATGCTAGTCTAGACACCAGTCAGACTACAGATCCCATAACAGCTGTGTTTATAGATGCCAGTCTAGACACCAATCAAACTACAGATCCCATAACAGCTGTGTTTATAGATGCCAGTCTAGACACCAGTCAGACTACAGATCCCATAACAGCAGCTGTGTTTATAGATGCTAGCCTCTACACCAGTCAGACTACAGATCCCATAACAGCTGTGTTTATAGATGCTAGTCTAGACACCAGTCAGACTACAGATCCCATAACAGCTGTGTTTATAGATGCTAGCCTCTACACCAGCCAGACTACAGATACTATCCTATTCATTGCTGTGTGTCAGTCCGTGAATCAGACGTTGTTGTCTGTCTGGACCCAGCGTGTTGGCGGTTTCATTGGAATTTAATGCATGTCCAGTATGCACGATGACTCCTGTAAATATTGGTGCGCACTTTTTCCTCTTTATGAAGAGCAAAAAGTCCCAATGCTGTTTACAGTGTCTCTCGTTGGTCGTAGCAGAGTGACACCAAGATGAAGGAAACGCCATCGTTGATAGACAGCGAGGTGTTCCTGGCTTTCTCTACTTACGCCACTGTCGTCGTCCTCAAGATGATGCTGATGTCTCCTATGACTGCATACTTCCGCTTCACGAGAAAGGTATGGGAATGTGGTCATCTGCCTCCACAGTGTTTTATAGCCTGTAAGTGAACTCTATGGTGTAAACTTGTCTCTGCCTCCACAGTGTTATATAGCCTGTAAGTGAACTTTATGGTGTAAAAGTGTCTCTGCCTCCACAGTGTTTTGCCAACATGGAAGACACAGGGATGGCTAAGACTCCAGAGGACAAGAAGAGGATGCTGAGAGTTGACCCGGATGTGGAACGTGTGAGAAGGTAGGCCCACCCTTATAGAGGCCCACCCTTATAGAGCCCCCTAGACTTATAGAGGCCCACCCTTATAGAGGCCCACCCTTATAGAGGCCCCACTAGACTTATAGAGCCCCCCTAGACTGATAGAGGCCCCACTAGACTTATAGAGGCCCCCCTAGACTTATAGAGGCCCCCCTAGACTGATAGAGGCCCCACTAGACTTATAGAGGCCCCACTAGACTGATAGAGGCCCCCCTAGACTGATAGAGGCCCCCCTAGACTGATAGAGGGCCCACTAGACTGATAGAGGCCCCCTAGACTGATAGAGGCCCCCCTAGACTGATAGAGGCCCCCCTAGACTTATAGAGCCCCCCTAGACATATAGAGGCCCACTAGACTTATAGAGCCCCCCCTAGACTTATAGAGCCCCCCTAGACTTATAGAGGCCCCCCTAGACTTATAGAGGCCCACTAGACTTATAGAGCCCCCCCTAGACTTATAGAAGCCCCACTAGACTTATAGAGGCCCCCACTAGACTTATAGAGCCCCCCCCAAACTTATAGAGGCCCCACTAGACTTATAGAGCCCCCCCCCTAGACTTATAGAGGCCCCCCTAGATTTATAGAGCCCCCCCCTAGACTTATAGAGGCCCCCCTAGACTTATAGAGGCCCCCCTAGACTTATAGAGGCCCACTAGACTTATAGAGCCCCCCCTAGACTTATAGTGGCCCCCTAGACTTTTAGAGGCCCCCCTAGACTTATAGAGCCCCCCTAGACCTATAGAGCCCCCCCTAGACTTATAGAAGCCCCACTAGACTTATAGAGGCCCCCCCTAGACTTATAGAGCCCCCCCCCAAACTTATAGAGGCCCCACTAGACTTATAGAGCCCCCCCTAGACTTATAGAGGCCCCCCTAGATTTATAGAGCCCCCCCTAGACTTATAGAGGCCCCCCTAGATTTATAGAGCCCCCCCTAGACTTATAGAGCCCACCCCAAACTTATAGAGGCCCCACTAGACTTATATAGCCCCCCCTAGACTTATAGAGGCCCCCTAGATTTATAGAGCCCCCCCTAGACTTATAGAGGCCCCCTAGATTTATAGAGCCCCCCCTAGACTTATAGAGGCCCCCCTAGACTTATAGAGCCCCCCCTAGACTTATAGAGGCCCCCCCAAAACGTATAGAGAACCCCCTAGATTTATAGAGCCCCCCCTAGACTTATAGAGGCCCCCCTAGATTTATAGAGCCCCCCCTAGACTTATAGAGGCCCCCCTGGATTTATAGAGCCCCCCCTAGACTTATAGAGGCCCCCTAGACTTATAGAGCGCCCCCTAGACTTATAGAGCCCCCCAAACTTATAGAGGCCTCACTAGACTTATAGAGCCCCCCCCTAGACTTATAGAGGCCCCCCTAGATTTATAGAGACACCCCTAGACTTATAGAGCCCCCCCTAGATTTATAGAGCCCCCCCTAGACTTATAGAGGCCCCCCTAGACTTATAGAGCCCCCCCTAGACTTATAGAGGCCCCCCCCAAACTTATAGAGGCCCCACTAGATTTATAGACCCCCCCCTAGACTTATAGAGGCCCCCTAGATTTATAGAGCCCCCCCCCTAGACTTATAGAGCCCCCCCTAGACTTATAGAGGCCCCCCCCCAAACGTATAGAGAACCCCCTAGATTTATAGAGCCCCCCCTAGACTTATAGAGGCCCCCCTAGATTTATAGAGCCCCCCCTAGACTTATAGAGGCCCCCCTGGATTTATAGAGCCCCCCCTAGACTTATAGAGGCCCCCTAGACTTATAGAGCCCCCCCTAGACTTATAGAGCCCCCCCCAAACTTATAGAGGCCTCACTAGACTTATAGAGCCCCCCCCTAGACTTATAGAGGCCCCCCTAGATTTATAGAGACACCCCTAGACTTATAGAGCCCCCCCTAGATTTATAGAGCCCCCCCTAGACTTTTAGAGGCCCCCCTAGACTTATAGAGCCCCCCCTAGACTTATAGAGGCCCCCCCAAACTTATAGAGGCCCCACTAGATTTATAGACCCCCCCCTAGACTTATAGAGGCCCCCTAGATTTATAGAGCCCCCCCTAGACTTATAGAGGCCCCCCTAGATTTATAGAGTCCCCCCTATACTTATAGAGGCCCCCCTACACTTATAGAGCCCCCCCTAGACTTATAGAGGCCCCCCCAAAAATGTATAGAGGCCCCCCTAGATTTATAGAGCCCCCCCTAGACTTATAGAGGCCCCCCTAGATTTATAGAGCCCCCCCTAGACTTATAGAGCCCCCCCTAGATTTATAGAGCCCCCATTAAACTTATGGAGCCCCCCCTAGACTTATAGTGCCCCCCCTAGATTTATAGAGCCCCCATTAAACTTATGGAGCCCCCCCTAGACTTATAGAGGCCCCCCTAGATTTATAGAGCCCCCATTAAACTTATGGAGCCCCCCCTAGACTTATAGAGGCCCCCCTAGATTTATAGAGCCCCCATTAAACTTATGGAGCCCCCCCTAGACTTATAGAGGCCCCCCTAGATTTATAGAGCCCCCATTAAACTTATGGAGCCCCCCCTAGACTTATAGAGGCCCCCCTAGACTTATAGAGGCCCCACTAGATTTATAGAGGCCTCCCTAGACTTATGGAGCCCCCCCCTAGACTTATAGAGCCCCCCCCCCTAGACTTATAGAGGCCCCACTAGATTTATAGAGGCTTCCCTAGACTTATGGAGCCCCCCTAGACTTATAGAGGCCCCACTAGATTTATAGAGGCCTCCCTAGACTTATGGAGTCCCCCCTAGACTTATAGAGGCCCCACTAGATTTATAGAGGCCTCCCTAGACTTATGGAGCCCCCCCTAGACTTATAGAGGCCCCACTAGATTTATAGAGGCCTCCCTAGACTTATAGAGCCCCCCCTAGACTTATAGAGGCCCCACTAGATTTATAGAGGCCTCCCTAGACTTATGGAGCCCCCCTAGACTTATAGAGGCCCCACTAGATTTATAGAGGCCTCCCTAGACTTATGGAGCCCCCCCTAGACTTATAGAGGCCCCACTAGATTTATAGAGGCTTCCCTAGATTTATGGAGCCCCCCCTAGACTTATAGAGGCCCCACTAGATTTATAGAGGCCTCCCTAGACTTATGGAGCCCCCCTAGATTTATAGAGGCCCCACTAGATTTATAGAGGCCTCCCTAGACTTATGGAGCCCCCCCTAGACTTATAGAGCCCCCCCTAGACTTATGGATACGTTTAATATTTTAGGATATTTATATCTTCGATATATTTCTAGGATTTGAACTTGCAACCTTTCGGTTACTAGTCCAGCGCTCTAACCACTAAGTTCAAATCCCCAAGCTGACAAGGTACACATCTGTCGTTCTGCCCCTGAACAGGCAGTTAACCCCACTGTTCCTAGGCCGTCATTGAAAATAAGAATTTGTTCTTAACTGACTTGCCTGCTTAAATAAAGGTAAAATAAATAAAAAAAGAGCTTTCCAAAAGTTGTTCAAAAGAGATCAGTCCTTTATCGACGGAGCGCAGATCATGTATTTATAAATCCCATCATTGCATAGTTCGGTAGGTACGCCGTAGGCCAGCATAGCTGAACTTAAGTTGTAAATATAGAAGAAAAAAAATAGAGTTTTACCCGGTAATGTGTATTTATCTTTCAAATCCTGGAATGTTCTCCAACCGTTACTGTCCGTGATATCGCCATGGGTACGACAGATTCCACATGTGGACCATTTGGTGGGAAGGCATCGTTGTGAAATACTGGAGCATGGACCATTTGGTGGAAAGGCATCGTTGTGAAATACTGGAGCATGGGCCATTTGGTGGGAAGGCATCGTTGTGAAATACTGGAGCATGGGCCATTTGGTGGGAAGGCATCGTTGTGAAATACTGGAGCATGGGCCATTTGGTGGGAAGGCATCGTTGTGAAATACTGGAGCATGGGCCATTTGGTGGGAAGGCATCGTTGTGAAATACTGGAGCATGGGCCATTTGGTGGGAAGGCATCGTTGTGAAATACTGGAGCATGGGCCATTTGGTGGAAAGGCATCGTTGTGAAATACTGGAGCATGGGCCATTTGGTGGGAAGGCATCGTTGTGAAATACTGGAGCATGGGCCATTTGGTGGGAAGGCATCATTGTGAAATACTGGAGCATGGGCCATTTGGTGGGAAGGCATCGTTGTGAAATACTGGAGCATGGGCCATTTGGTGGGAAGGCATCGTTGTGAAATACTGGAGCATGGGCCATTTGGATTCCCAGTTACATTGCTTTTCAATTTTGTACCAAATAGAGATTGATTGTGAGTAGTTTACATTGTTTAAAGGATATATCAGTGGAGACCACCTCTTCCTGGACAATAGGAGACACCATATTATATTGTTTAAAGGATATATCAGTGGAGACCACCTCTTCCTGGACAATAGGAGACACCATATTAGAACCTCTCTCTCTCATTCCCCAGATAATCTGAACTCTCTCTCTCATTCCCCAGATGATCTGAACTCTCTCTCTCTCATTCCCCAGATAATCTGAACTCTCTCTCATTCCCCAGATGATCTGAACTCTCTCTCTCTCTCTCTCTCATTCCCCAGATAATCTGAACTCTCTCTCATTCCCCAGATGATCTGAACTCTCTCTCTCTCTCTCATTCCCCAGATAATCTGATATCTCTCTCTCATTCCCCAGATGATCTGAACTCTCTCTCTCTCCTTCCCCAGATGATCTGAACTCTCTCTCTCTCTCTCTCTCATTCCCCAGATAATCTGAACTCTCTCTCTCTCATTCCCCAGATGATCTGAACTCTCTCTCTCTCATTCCCCAGATGCCACCAGAACGACCTGGAGAACATCATCCCGTTCGTAGTGGTTGGTCTGCTGTATACCCTGACGGGGCCCGACCTCTCCACTGCTCTGCTCCACTTCCGGGTGTTTGTTGGTTCCAGGCTCTTCCACACGGTGGCCTACATCCTCCCCCTGCCCCAGCCCAGCAGAGGTCTAGCTTGGATGGTTGGCATGGGCGCTACCTTCTCCATGGCATACAGAGTGCTAAGCTCAACGCATCTCTGAAGAGGCGATCAATCAATTAATAATTCATCAGATTGATTGATTCAAAGTTTTCAGATGGCCTAAAATAGTCCTCGGGACACTCTACCTCTGAGGAGACACTCACACATTTATTAGACCTGGGTCAAATAGGCTACATAATGTTAAATACGTTTGAGAGTGCTTGATTGTACTTGGAGTTTGCACTTCTGGGACTATTCTATTGGTTCTGTTGTATCAGGCAGACTAACTATACATCCTCTGCACGTTTTGTTTTTAACTCAGCACTGAATTTGATCTGTGCAACAAAAAAAACATGTATTAATATCAGCAAAAAATAATTAAACTAAACGTAGGGCTCGATTCAATCTATTTCACGGAAGGTCAGTGCTAGCGCGCAGTAGACATTAAACGGTAACGGTCCCGCGGAAACTCCATTCAAGGTAAACGCTGCATACATTCGGAAACTCCATTTAACATTTCAAGTGCGCTAGAGCTCTGACTTTAGGCGATACGGATTGAATGGAGCCCTGAACTAAAATCAAGTGTAGTTCAGTATCCGATACCGCATGTAATCTGGCTATTTTTACCCACATCAAATCACCAGTTTATTGGTCGCGTACACAGATTTGCAGATGTTATCGCATGTGCTGTAAAATGATAGTGTTTCTAGGTCCAATAGTGCAGTCATACTGAGCAATACATTAAAATAAAAAAAACATACACACATGACCCGGTCTGTCTGGTTGTCTGACACACAGCCCTACAGACCCGGTCTGTCTGGTTGTCTGACTGACTGCAAACACCTATTTTATATCTTAGACATTTTTTTGCATCTGATGTGCTAATCTAATGTTTATAAATTATTGAATTCGGGTTTTGGGAATTAAAGTTGAATTAAAAACGTGTGGGGCGGGGATTATTGTTTGATTTTAATTGAAATAGGGCCTTTGAAGTAGACTACAAATACCAGAGATATTTTGCTAATTGGCTAATGAATATGACCTTATACTTGATCTAATTCTGTATCTTTTTAAATGCTGTATACAGTGTATATGGTTTTAGATCTACATATGATATGTTTACTAGGCCACATATCTGTAATCCTACTGATTGGTTTGCTTTGTTCGTTCCATTTTCTAAGCCAATCAGGGATTGTCCCTTTTTTAATGCTTTCCACCTGTAAATAAACGAACGATCTCTAGAATGACATGTCTCGTGGTGTTTGTTTGTAGAACGAATATACATAGATGTTGTAGATGAAAATGTGTTCATCGGACAATGAAACGGTAGCATAAAAAAAGCCATCGGAGGAAGTGGACGCATTTTTTTTGGTAGAACCGCAGATCTGGCGGAAGTCCAAATATTCGCCCCCCTTTTTTTTTCTTCTGAAACTGCCTGAACAAACCGCCCACATCGGCGCAGTCTAACAGGCTGGTACTTTTCCCTGGCTCCGAGTCAAAACCAAAGACGAAGTTTCTTGAAAAGGTATGAAACTATTCGCTCTGCTCAAAATAAACTATGCGAACGCCGTCAGCGGATATTATTGTAGCGTGTGTGTAGATCAATTAAAATGTAACCCGTACAATAGTTACATTTGTATCGTTATTATTATTATTTTTTTTTTAAAGGAGGCTATTTTGCGTAATGTGTGTAGACTATGTAAATGCGCAAACGGTGTGGCTGCACGTACCCAGCGCTGCACTGGTTATAACGTGTGTATGGGAGACATTGCGTCACAATGCAATGCATGCATTTAATTCATCATAGTATGCACGAGGAAAGTACAACCTTTCTGTTGGGGGTAAATTATATCTGTGTGTAAACTACCCTAGAAACAGTAAACACGTCACACACGTTACAACGACTAGAAACAAAGTGTTGGGTTTCGCCGTTGAACACTCCTCTCCCAAGATTATGCAATAGCACCCCATTAAAAATAACACAAATAAGAGTTGTCGTAAATCAGTAAATATCTACATGCATTAGGTTTATTAATGTGTTATTACCATTAGATCAATGATCAATTACGTATTTATTTTTTTAAATTTAATGAGACATTTAAAAAAAAAAGTTGAAATGTAAAAACAAAACTTTTCAAATCCACTTGAAGTTCAATCAAACCTAAACCGTGTGATCGCTAAGTTTATGTTGTTCTGCTCTGTTTTCCAGCGAGACTCGAACCGAACAGCCATGGCAGAGCTAACTCATATGATAGACAGCGAGGTGTTCCTGGCCTTCTCTACCTACGCCACTATCGTCGTCCTCAAGATGATGCTGATGTCTCCTATGACTGGATACTTCCGCATCACGAGAAAGGTACACAAACCTAGAGTTTGGAAGACAACCGTGAACTTGTTTTCCCTTTAATTGACTGCAGTGGACTAAATCAGGGTCTCACAGAGTGATTATTGGTCGTCTTAAACAAATCTACTTTGTAATTTTACCTCACACACATGTTTTTTTACCTCACACACATGTTTTTTTACCTCACACACGTTTTTTTTTACCTCACACACATGTTTTTTTACCTCACACACATGTTTTTTTACCTCACACACATGTTTTTACCTCACACACATGTTTTTTTAAATGTATGTTTATTTCACCTTTATTTAACCAGGTAGGCTAGTTGAGAACACCTTTATTTAACCAGGTAGACTAGTTGAGAACACCTTTATTTAACCTGGTAGGCTAGTTGAGAACACCTTTATTTAACCAGGTAGACTAGTTGAGAACACCTTTATTTTACCAGGTAGGCTAGTTGAGAACACCTTTTATTTAACCAGGTAGGCTAGTTGAGAACAAGTTCTCATTTACAACTAACGACCTGGCCAAGATAAAGCAAAGCAGTTCAACACAAACAACAACACAGAGTTACACATGGAATAAACAAACATACAGTCAATAATACAGTAGAACAAAAGAAAACAAAAAGTCTATATACAGTGAGTGCAAATGAGGTGAGATAAGGGAGTTAAGGCAATGAATAGGCCATGGTATTAAAGTAATTACAATATAGCAATTAAACACCAAAATGGTAGATGTGCAGAAGATGAATGTGCAAGTAGAGATACTGGGGTGCAAAGGAGCAAGATAAATAAATAAATACAGTATGGGGATGAGGTAGATAGATGGGCTGTTTAAAGATGGGCTATGTACAGGTGCAGTGATCTGTGAACTGCTCTGACAGCTGGTGCTTAAAGCTAGTGAGGGAGATGTGAGGGAGATGTGAGCTTCAGAGATTTTTGCAATTCGTTCCAGTCATTGGCAGCAGAGAACTGGAAGGAAAGATGACCAAAGGGCTTTGGGGGTGACCAGAGAGATATACCTGCTGGAGCGCGTGCTACGAGTGGTTGCTGCTATGGTGACCAGTGAGCTGAGATAAGTCGTGGATTTACCTAGCAGAGACTTGTAGATAACCTGTAGCCAGTGGGTTTGGCGACGAGTATGAAGCGAGGGCCAACCAATGAGAGCATACAGGTCGCACTGGTGGGTAGTATATGGGGCTTTGGTGACAAAACGGATGGCACTGTGATAGACTGCGTCCAATTTATTGAGTAGGGTTTTGGAGGCTATTTTGTAAATGACATCGCTGAAGTCGAGGATCGGTAGGGGGGTCAGTTTTATGGGGGTATGTTTGGCAGCATGAGTGAAGGATGCTTTGTTGCGATATAGGAAGCCGATTCTAGATTTAATTTTGGATTGGAGATGCCTAATGTGAGTCTGGAAGGAGAGTTTACAGTCTAACCAGACACCTAGGTATTTGTAGTTGTCCACATATTCTAAGTCCGAACCGTCCAGAGTAGTGATGTTGGACGGGCGGGCAGGTGCAGGCAGCGATCGGTTGAAGAGCATGCATTTAGTTTTACTTGCATTTAAGAGCAGTTGGAGGCCACGGAAGGAGAGTTGTATGGCATTGAAGCTCATTTGGAGGTTAGTTAACACAGTGTCCAAGGAGGGGCCAGAGGTATACAGAATGGTGTCGTCTGCGTAGAGGTGTATCAGAGAATCACCAGCAGCAAAAGCAACATAATTGATGTATACAGAGAAGAGAGTCGGTCCGAGAATTGAACCCTGTGGCACACCCATAGAGACTGCCAGAGGTCCGGACAACAGGCCCTCCGATTTGACACACTGAACTCTATCAGAGAAGTAGTTGGTAAACCAGGCGAGGCAATCATTTGAGAAACCAACGCTGTCGAGTCTGCCAATAAGAATGTGGTGATTGACAGAGTCGAAAGCCTTGGCCAGGTCGATGAATACGGCTGCACAGTAATGTCTCTTATCAATGGCGGTTATGATGTCGTTTAGGACCTTGCGCGTGGCTGACCCATGACCAGCTCTGAAACCAGATTGCATAGCGGAGAAGGTACGGTGGGATTCGAAATGGTCGGTAATCTGTTTTGTTAACATGGCTTTCAAATACCTTTAGAAAGACAGGGTAAGATAGAAGACCTGTTCCATGTCAGATATATAGTGGACATGTATTGCATTTTGAGTCTGTTTCCCAATATTACACTTAAGGTACATCACAGAAGACTGAAATATAAATAAACAGACGATTTTTGTCTGTTTAAAAAATTAATGAATTATGAAATTATGAAAAATATGAATAACATTCCTCCCATGAGGCTGAAGAGGGTGATTTAGGTCAATGACTGCAGGAAAGGGCTACTAACAAAACACTTCGAAAATGGTTATAATTAAAAATAAAAACATAATTCCAAGTGAATTTAAATGCGATTTCATGAATGGAATAGAACAGAGGTAAGAAGTGTGTTGAATCCCGTCTGCATCACATCCGGCCCCATCACCTCAGGCCCCATCACATCAGGCCCAATCACATCAGGCTGCATCACATCAGGCCCCATCACATCAGGCCCAATCACATCAGGCTGCATCACATCAGGCTGCATCGCATCCAGCTGCATCGCATCCGGCTGGCATCACATCAGGCTGCATCACATCAGGCCCCATCCCATCAGGCAGCATCACATCAGGCCGCATCACATCAGGCCCCATCACATCAGGCCCCATCACATCAGGCCCCATCACATCAGGCTGTATCACATCAGGCCCCATCACATCTGGTCCTGATCAGGAGCCCCATTTGGTCACGTCCTGACCTTAGTTCCTTTTTTATGTCTCTGTTTTAGTTTGGTCAGGGCGTGAGTTGGGGTGGGCATTCTATGTTTTGTATTTCTATGTGTTTGGCCTGGTATGGTTCCCAATCAGAGGCAGCTGTCAATCGTTGTCTCTGATTGAGAACCATACTTAGGCAGCCTGTTTTCCCACTGTTAGTTGTGGGTGGTTGTTTTCTGTCTTTGAGTGTCTGCACCAGACAGAACTGTTTCGTTTGTTTCCGCTTTGTTGTTTTTTTGTTGTTCTAGTGTTCAGTTTCTTTATTCAATCTACCATGAACACGTGCCACGCCGCACCTTGGTCCTCTTCACCTTCTTCCACCTTCTTCCACCTTCTTCCAACCGTTACATGACCGTCATTGTAAATACGAATTTGTTCTTCACTGACTTGCCTAGTTAAATACAGGATACATAATGAATGAACCTTGACCCTCCCTGGCTTAACAGAGCCGAGGTGGAAATTGAACGAGATAAAACATGTCCCTCCTTGCTTCCACCTCCCTCCAGGCATTTGCTAACCAGGAGGACACCAGTCTGGCCTCCTCTACAGAGGACAAGAAGAAGCTGGTCAGGGTGGATCCTGATGTGGAGAGAGTACGAAGGTATCCCCGTAGAAATATAATTGAAGCAAATGTCTCTGGTTCACGCTGACGTACAGCTGCTGTAACCATGACTGGAAAGAGATGGTAGAAATCCTGTTTTTAATAGAATTCATTTAGACGTTTTAGTTAGATCTGAACTCTCTCTCTCATTCCCCAGATGATCTGAACTCTGTCTCTCTCATTCCCCAGATGATCTGAACTCTGTCTCTCTCATTCCCCAGATGATCTGAACTCTGTCTCTCTCATTCCCCAGATGATCTGAACTCTGTCTCTCTCTCTCTCATTCCCCAGATGATCTGAACTCTCTCTCTCATTCCCCAGATGATCTGAACTCTCTCTCTCATTCCCCAGATGATCTGAACTCTCTCTCTCTCTCATTCCCCAGATGATCTGAACTCTCTCTCTCTCATTCCCCAGATGATCTGAACTCTGTCTCTCTCATTCCCCAGATAATCTGAACTCTCTCTCTCTCATTCCCCAGATGATCTGAACTCTCTCTCTCTCATTCCCCAGATGATCTGAACTCTCTCTCTCTCATTCCCCAGATGATCTGAACTCTCTCTCTCTCTCTCATTCCCTAGATAATCTGAACTCTCTCTCTCTCATTCCCCAGATAATCTGAACTCTCTCTCTATCATTCCCCAGATGATCTGAACTCTCTCTCTCTCTCATTCCCCAGATGATCTGAACTCTCTCTCTCTCATTCCCTAGATAATCTGAACTCTCTCTCTCTCATTCCCCAGATAGTCTGAACTCTCTCTCTCTCATTCCCCAGATGATCTGAACTCTCTCTCTCTTTCTCTCATTCCCCAGATGATCTGAACTCTCTCTCTCATTCCCCAGATAATCTGAACTCTCTCTCTCTCTCATTCCCCAGATGATCTGAACTCTCTCTCTCTCCTTCCCCAGATATTCTGAACTCTCTCTCTCTCTCTCGCTCTCTCTCTCATTCCCCAGATAATCTGAACTCTCTCTCTCTATGTCATTCCCCAGATAATCTGAACTCTCTCTCTCTCTGAACTCTCTCTCTCTATGATTCCCCAGATGATCTGAACTCTCTCTCTCTCTGATTCCCCAGATGATCTGAACTCTCTCTCTCTCTCATTCCCCAGATGATCTGAACTCTCTCTCTCATTCCCCAGATAATCTGAACTCTCTCTCTCTCATTCCCCAGATAATCTGAACTCTCTCTCTCTCTCTCTCATTCCCCAGATGATCTGAACTCTCTCTCTCTCATTCCCCAGATAATCTGAACTATCTCTCTCTCATTCCCCAGATGCCACCAGAACGACCTGGAGAACATCATCCCGTTCGTAGTGATTGGTCTGCTGTATACCCTGACAGGGCCAGACCTCTCCACTGCTCTGCTCCACTTCCGGGTGTTTGTTGGTTCCAGGCTCTTCCACACGGTGGCCTACGTCCTCCCCCTGCCCCAGCCCAGCAGAGCTGTGGCCTTCCTCATCGGACTGGTCACCACCAGCTGTATGGCCTCTAGGGTTCTGATTACTGCACTTTATCTGTAGAGGCCTGAGGAGACACACACACACACACACACACACACACACACACACCACTACAAGGGCCTTGTCTTTGAGGGTCTCCATTGAATGTGCTTGAGGAGGATACATTTACGTTTATCAAAGTTGTTCCTTCTGTGTCTCTGATAGGATTATAACATGCTGTTACTGCAGTACATATCAGAATGTTACTGCAGTACATATCAGAATGTTACTGACAGTACATATCAGAATGTTACTGCAGTACATATCAGAATGTTACTGACAGTACATATCAGAATGTTACTGCAGTACATATCAGAATGTTACTGACAGTACATATCAGAATGTTACTGCAGTACATATCAGAATGTTACTGCAGTACATATCAGAATGTTACTGCAGTACATATCAGAATGTTACTGACAGTACATATCAGAATGTTACTGCAGTACATATCAGAATGTTACTGCAGTACATATCAGAATGTTACTGACAGTACATATCAGAATGTTACTGCAGTACATATCAGAATGTTACTGACAGTACATATCAGAATGTTACTGCAGTACATATCAGAATGTTACTGCAGTACATATCAGAATGTTACTGACAGTACATATCAGAATGTTCCTTCTGTGTCTGATAGGATTATAACATGCTGTTACTGCAGTACATATCAGAATGTTACTGCAGTACATATCAGAATGTTACTGCAGTACATATCAGAATGTTACTGACAGTACATATCAGAATGTTACTGCAGTACATATCAGAATGTTACTGCAGTACATATCAGAATGTTACTGACAGTACATATCAGAATGTTACTGCAGTACATATCAGAATGTTACTGCTGTACATATCAGAATGTTACTGCAGTACATATCAGAATGTTACTGCAGTACATATCAGAATGTTACTGACAGTACATATCAGAATGTTCCTTCTGTGTCTGATAGGATTATAACATGCTGTTACTGCAGTACATATCAGAATGTTACTGCAGTACATATCAGAATGTTACTGCAGTACATATCAGAATGTTACTGCAGTACATATCAGAATGTTACTGACAGTACATATCAGAATGCTACTGCAGTACATATCAGAATGTTACTGACAGTACATATCAGAATGTTACTGCAGTACATATCAGAATGTTACTGACAGTACATATCAGAATGTTACTGACAGTACATATCAGAATGTTACTGCAGTACATATCAGAATGTTACTGCAGTACATATCAGAATGTTACTGCAGTACATATCAGAATGTTACTGCAGTACATATCAGAATGTTACTGCAGTACATATCAGAATGTTACTGACAGTACATATCAGAATGTTACTGCAGTACATATCAGAATGTCCCTCCTGTGTCTGATAGGATTATAACATGCTGTTACTGACAGTACCTATCAGAATGTTACTGCAGTACATATCAGAATGTTACTGACAGTACATATCAGAATGTTACTGCAGTACATATCAGAATGTTACTGACAGTACATATCAGAATGTTACTGACAGTACATATCAGAATGTTACTGCAGTACATATCAGAATGTTACTGACAGTACATATCAGAATGTTACTGCAGTACATATCAGAATGTTACTGACAGTACACATCAGAATGTTACTGCAGTACATATCAGAATGTCCCTCCTGTGTCTGATAGGATTATAACATGCTGTTACTGACAGTACCTATCAGAATGTTACTGCAGTACATATCAGAATGTTACTGACAGTACATATCAGAATGTTACTGCAGTACATATCAGAATGTTACTGACAGTACATATCAGAATGTTACTGACAGTACATATCAGAATGTTACTGCAGTACATATCAGAATGTTACTGACAGTACATATCAGAATGTTACTGCAGTACATATCAGAATGTTACTGACAGTACACATCAGAATGTTACTGCAGTACATATCAGAATGTTACTGACAGTACATATCAGAATGTTACTGACAGTACATATCAGAATGTTACTGACAGTACATATCAGAATGTTACTGCAGTACATATCAGAATGTTACTGCAGTACATATCAGAATGTTACTGCAGTACATGTCAGAATGTTACTGACAGTACAACAGTACTGAGAGTACTGACAGTACAACAGTTTCCACTAGAAATTGGAGGCCACTCAGGGACAATCTAAACTTGATGAGTAATGCCATTCCCTCTAACAGTCGTCCCAGAATCAAGCCTCTGTTGAGTCTCATTCTCTATTGGCAGCAACAGGATGTTGAGGCCAGTCAGTTCAGAAAATAAAATTTGAATTTCAAGAGTTGATTTTGGTTCATTAATGTCTATGTGTGGATTTTTCAATACCTTTAGTTGGATCATTCTATTCATTTTATGAATCAACTGATCTTGTGTTCAGAATTGACCCAATAACCTGGGCTCCCATAGGGCTCTGGTTAAAAGGAGTGGATTTATAGGGCTCACATAGGGCTCTGGTCAAAAGGAGTGGATTTATAGGGCTCTGGTCAAAAGGAGTGGATTTATAGGGCTCCCATAGGGCTCTGGTCAAAAGGAGTGGATTTATAGGGCTCCCATAGGGCTCTGGTCAAAAGGAGTTGATTTATAGGGCTCCCATAGGGCTCTGGTCAAAAGGAGTGGATTTATAGGGCTCCCATAGGGCTCTGGTCAAAAGGAGTGGATTTATAGGGCTCACATAGGGCTCTGGTCAAAAGTAGTGGATTTATAGGGCTCACATAGGGCTCTGGTCAAAAGGAGTGGATTTATAGGGCTCTGGTTAAAATGAGTGGATTTATAGGGCTCCCATAGGGCTCTGGTCAAAAGGAGTGGATTTATAGGGCTCCCATAGGGCTCTGGTCAAAAGGAGTGGATTTATAGGGCTCACATAGGGCTCTGGTCAAAAGTAGTGGATTTATAGGGCTCACATAGGGCTCTGGTCAAAAGGAGTGGATTTATATGGCTCACATAGGGCTCTGGTCAAAAGTAGTGGATTTATAGGGCTCACATAGGGCTCTGGTCAAAAGGAGTGCATTTATAGGGCTCTGGTCAAAAGTAGTGGATTTATAGGGCTCCCATAGGGCTCTGGTCAAAAGGAGTAGATTTATAGGGCTCCCATAGGGCTCTGGTTAAAAGGAGTGGATTTATAGGGCTCCCATAGGGCTCTGGTCAAAAGGAGTGGATTTATAGGGCTCCCATAGGGCTCTGGTCAAAAGTAGTGGATTTATAGGGCTCCCATAGGGCTCTGGTCAAAAGTAGTGCCCTATATAAGGAATAGGGTTCCATTCGCGACTATTACCCTGATTACATGCCAATATCTGAATGTAATAGTTTGTTAGATAACTGTTTGTACTGCCAATTGTTAAATCTATAAAATATAGATTTATGAGAAATATGGAATGAATTTCCAGAGGCCTCTAGTCGTTACAGGAGACTGGGTTGGTTGAGACGTAGAGAACGGAGCCAGCTAGTCTGACCAAAGAACTACCTGTATGATTGTACTAGTGGGATTTAGTTAGGATTTTATTCACAGACGTACAATTGATTTCTACATTAAAAAGCCTATTTTTGTTAAAAGTCTTTTTAACTAACGGTTCTCTGTGTTTGGTGAATAGTTCCTTTCTCCTGTAAAATATTTTTAGTGCCTGGTGAAGTAATATTTTAGCCTGGAATCCACACTGAAACCTGAAACCACACTCCATTGGTCTTTTGTTTAGTTTCAGTAGTGAAAGGAACGTGCGTTCAAAGTGGATTCCAGGCTGGTAACGTTCCACACATCTGCAGGTCTCATTCATCCCACTAGAGGGAGCCCTTTTAAAAGTCAACCGAGGTTGTGTTCATTACTAGTCATTTATAGACCAGGTGCAGCTCATTAAAGGGTCTCTCTCAGCCCCTCCTCTCAGAATCTCCTCCTCTTAGCATCTCCTTTTAGAATCTCCTCTTCTTACCATCTCCTCCTCTTAGCATCTCCTCCTCTCAGCATCTCCTCCTCTTAGCATCTCCTCCTCTCAGCATCTCCTCCTCTTAGCATCTCCTTCTCTCAGCATCTCCTCCTCTCAGCATCTCCTCCTCTCAGCCTCTCCTCCTCTCAGCATCTCCTCCTCTCAGCATCTCCTCCTCTTAGCATCTCCTCTCAGCCTCTCCTCCTCTTAGCATATCCTCTCAGCATCTTCTCCTCTCAGCATCTCCTCCTCTCAGCATCTCCTCCTCTCAGCCTCTCCTCCTCTCTCCTCCTCTCAATCTCTCCTCTTAGCATCTCCTCTCAGCCTCTCAGCTTCTCCTCCTCTCAGCCTCTCTTCCTCTCAGCATCTCCTCCTCTCAGCCTCTCCTCCTCTCAGCATCTCCTCCTCTCAGCCTCTCCTCCTCTCAGCATCTCCTCCTCTCAGCCTCTCCTCTTCTTAGCATCTCCTCCTCTCAGCATCTCAGCCTCTCCTCCTCAGCATCTCCTCCTCTCAGCATCTCCTCCTCTCAGCCTCTCCTCCTCTCAGCATCTCCTCCTCTCAGCCTCTCCTCCTCTCAGCATCTCCTCCTCTCAGCCTGTCCTCCTCTCAGCATCTCCTCCTCTCAGCCTGTCCTCATCTCAGCATCTCCTCCTCTCAAGCTTCTCCTCCTCTCAGCTTCTCCTCCTCTCAGCTTCTCCTCCTCTCAGCCTCTCCTCCTCTCAGCCTGTCCTCCTCTCAGCTTCTCCTCCTCTCAGCTTCTCCTCCTCTCAGCTTCTCCTCCTCTCAGCCTCTCCTCCTCTCAGCCTGTCCTCCTCTCAGCTTCTCCTCCTCTCAGCTTCTCCTCCTCTCAGCCTCTCCTCCTCTCAGCATCTCCTCCTCTCAGCCTCTCCTCATCTCAGCCTCTCCTCCTCTCAGCATCTGAGCATCTGTACAGCATCTGTACAGGGTCAGAAATACACAAATAGTATTTTGAAGATGACCTCTAATGTTATTTCCACATCAACAGTAAACCTTTGAAATGACCAGTTTAGTTTAGAACAATCACCTACCGACCAGTGATGTTAATACGAAGGTGACTGACATTACCGTAAACCACCTCCACACCCACACACACCCACGGCTGGTACTGTAAACAGTGGGGTGAGCTTACCATGAAGGCTGCACACACACACACACACACACACACACACACACACACACACGCACACACACGCACACTGTGGTGCACAGCGTTTTGCATTTGTTCTCTGTATCAGTAGAAGGTTTTTATAGAAGCTCATCTGTTTAGAGCCCTTTGCTCTTCCAGGGTCCTCATCCCTCAGTCAAGACAAGCATTTCACATCAGGACAGGGGAGGAGAAGAGGGGAGAAGGAGGAGGGATGAGAGGAGAGGAGGAGGAGAAGGGATGAGAGGAGGAGGAGAGGGGAGTGGGGGGGAGACGGGATAGGAGGAGGAGAAGGGATGAGAGGAGAGTAGGAGGAGAGGGGACAGGAGGAGAATAAGGGATGAGAGGAGAGTAGGAGAGGGGACAGGAGGAGGAGAAGGGATGAGAGGAGAGTAGGAGAGGGGACAGGAGGAGGAGAAGGGATGAGAGTAGAGTAGGAGAGGGGACAGGAGGAGGAGAAGGGATGAGAGGAGAGTAGGAGGAGAGGGGACAGGAGGAGAAGAAGGGATGAGAGGAGAGTAGGAGGAGAGGGGACAGGAGGAGAAGAAGGGATGAGAGGAAGAGTAG
>NC_092167.1:1557499-1562499 GCF_045791955.1 Oncorhynchus clarkii lewisi
TCACCAGCGTTGCTATGGAAATTGTTTACCCAACAGACATCCAAAATGGAGAAAGCTAAGAACTGTTTCAAAGGTTTGTTGTTGGGACAAAACCACGAACGCCTGTTTGCAGATCTTACCAGTTGCAAAACAAGAGCAAATTTAATATTTAATACCAAACGAGGGCACATATGGAACAAGGTTATTTGCAACCAATTTCTCTTTCTCGTAAAAGAGAGACATTACTAACGGTTGTCAGATCAGCATTTTTTTAAAAGCTGACAAGAGCAACACGTATCAAATCAGTAAGCGCCTACAATAATGGAGCTCTATCGATACAAGGCAATGATTCAAGCCTCCAGGCTTTAGAGAATATGTTCGCTACCCTAAAAGTAGAAGCTGAACTCATCTCAGAAACTGAGGAAAAAGTCAAGGAGGGAGAAAAGGGCCCCGACGGTCTCTGATACCTTCCTCACCTGCAGCAGACAGAGCCAAGGACATGTCGACATCACCAAGAACACCTGCTATGCAACGTTTCCACAACACCCTCTCTCTAGTCGAAGCAGAGGTCATAGAACTCAGAGAGAACAAGCTTCAAGAGGAGGACACTGTCCTGAATCTCAAAGAAGAGACGAAACAGTTCAGGGAGGAGAGCAGTCATTAAATTGAACAGTCATTAAAAACATCCTAAATCCATTAGATTACCCAATAACTAGAGGAAGACATAACATCTATAAAACCAAAGAAGGCTTGTCATCTAGATAACATCAGAAATGAAATGCTGAACAACAGCACACCTGAGTTGCAAAATGCTGTGTTTAAATTGTTCAACATGGTATTAACTTCTGTCTGCTTTCCAGATGTCTGGAACCAGGGACTCATCTTCTCTATCCACAAAAGTGGAGACAAATCAGACCCCAATAATTACAGGGGAATTTGCGTGAACAGTAACTTGGGAAAGGTTTTCTGTAGCATTTTGAATTCAAGAATTCAAACCTTTCTTCAAGAAAAAAATGAAATAAGTAAATGTCAAATTGGCTTTCTCCCTAACCGTCGCACTACTGACCATGTGTGTGTCTATATATATTATATATATATTATATATAGACACACAATTTATTCATTAATAAACACCACCAAAAAAAAAAGGGGCAAATTCTTTGCTTGCTTTATTGACTTTTAAAAAAAAGCATTTGATTCTATTTGGCACGAAGGGCTATTCTACAAAATGTTCCAAAGTGGGCTTGGTGGTAAAGGTGTATGACTTAATAAAATGTATGTACACAGAAAACAAGTGTGCAATAGAAATCAAAAACCAAAGAACAGAATTATTTTCATATTGTCGAGGTGTGAGACAAGGCTGCGTCCAAATCTTTTCATTTTTTTTAAAATCTAAATATTAGCAGACATGTTGGACCAATCTCCAGCCCCAGGACACTATTTAACACAGAGGTGAAATACCTGCTATATGCTGATGACTTGGTACTTCTATCACCAACCAAAGAAGGTATTCAACAGAACATTAATATTCTAGAGTAATATTGCCATAATTGGGCCCTGGCAGTAAATTTCCAAAAAACAAAAATCATGATCCCCCCCCTCCAAAAAAACAGATGTCAGAAGCACAAATATAAATTCACCCTGAGTAACACCATAATTGAGCACACTAAAAATGACACCTACCTTGGGTCTGACACAAGCATTTCGCTACACTCGCATTAACATCTGCTAACCATATGTATGTGACAAATAAAATTTGATTTGATTTGATTTGATTTGATTTGACCGTATCTGCATCGGGAAACTTTAATATGGCAGTGAATGCACTCAAAGAAAAAAGTATGCAATAAAAATGAAATTATTCCAAATCAACATCCCAATTAGAATTTGGACTAAAATATTTGACAGTGTAATCCTACCAATAGCTCTTTACGGAAGTGAGGTTTGGGGGCCACTCAATAAACTGGACTTTAAAATGTGGGACAAACATCCAATTGAAACCCTACATGCAGAATTCTGTCGGAAAATTCTACAAGTCCAAAGAAATACACCAACTAATGCATGTAGGGCAGAATTGGGCCGTTTTCCAGTAATAATGAAAATACAGAAAAGATCATAACATTTTTGACCTCATCTAAATTCAAGTCCAAATTCAAGTCTGCAATTTAAAGCACTTCAAACCCAAGAGCTGAGCCCAGAAACGAGCCCTCTCAGTCAGCTGGTGTTGGACCTCACCAACCAAGCTGACACCAGCACTGCTTCAAAAGAAAGAATTCCAATAAACAAAATCATGAACCAATCAAAGGAATCATACTTACAATACTGGAAAAACGAAACAAAATCCCAAAGCCGACTATCTGGCCCTAGACAGAGAATATGAATTGGCTGATTATCTCTACTCTGTCAGAGATACGAAGCAGAGACAGATCCTTACCAAGTACAGGCTGAGTGACCACCGATTGACATAGAATCTGGGCAGACATTAAAAGACATGGCGACCCAAAGAGGAGCGTGTATGTGGTCACTGCACGACAGGGGAGGTAGAGACAGAGATGTATAGACATGGCTACCCAAAGAGGATGTGGTCACTGCACGACAGGGGAGGTAGAGACAGAGATGTAAAGACATGGCTACCCAAAGAGGATGTGGTCACTGCACGACAGGGGAGGTAGAGACAGAGATGTATAGACATGGCTACCCAAAGAGGATGTGGTCACTGCACGACAGGGGAGGTAGAGACAGAGATGTATAGACATGGCTACCCAAAGAGGATGTGGTCACTGCACGACAGGGGAGGTAGAGACAGAGATGTAAAGACATGGCTACCCAAAGAGGAGCGTGTATGTGGTCACTGCACGACAGGGGAGGTAGAGACAGAGATGCACTTTCTCCTTTACTGTGAGAAATATAATCCTCGCCAAGAGATTAATTATTCATAGAAATTACTACCTTTATTCCACATTTGATCTTATTAAAAGGAAAAACAACAAATACTCATAGGTGAAGGAGCAACGACTCCTCTTGCAGACAAATATGTATTTGCCTCCCAAAGCCTGAGACACTGAATAACAACATCTGCATAGTAACTTACTTATTATTTTATAATTGTTATTGTTGTTATTGTTATTGCTATTATTATTGTTGTTGTGAATATCATTCCAAATAGTAGTGGTATGGTTCATTTCATTTTTCATTTTTGCGTTATTATTTAATACCATTTCATATTATTATTTGTTATTGTTTATAATTTTATAACAATGTATATTGTATACATTGTTGATTTGGCAATTTCATGCCAATAAAGCAGCTTGAATTTGAATTTGAGAGAGAGATGGAGAGGGAGAGAGAGAGAGAGAGAGAGAGACAGAGAGGGTGAGAGAGAGAGAGAGACAGAGAGAGACAGAGAGAGAGAGAGAGAGAGACAGAGAGGGGGAGAGAGAGAGAGAGAGACACAGAGAGAGAGAGAGAGAGAGAGAGAGAGAGAGACAGAGAGAGACAGAGAGAGAGAGAGAGAGAGACAGAGAGGGGGAGAGAGAGAGAGAGAGACAGAGAGAGAGAGAGAGAGAGAGAGAGAGATGGAGAGGGAGCGACAGAGAGAGAGACAGAGAGAGAGAACTCAGTCATCACAGGGGAGAGAGAGAGACAGAGACCGAGACAGAGAGAGAGAGAGAGACACAGAGAGAGAGAGAGAGAGAGAGACAGAGAGAGAGAGAGAGCTCAGTCATCAGAGGGCAGAGAGAGGTGTCAGTCATCAGAGAGGTGGGAGGGATTGTTATTTCTGTACTTCAACTTTGGCGCTGGTGTCTGGAGTGCAGAGGGGTGAGTCATTCCCTCCCTCCCTCCCTCCCTCCCTCCCTCCCTCCCTCCCTCCCTCCCTCCCTCCCTCCCTCCCTCCCTCCCTCCCTCCCTCCCTCCCTCCCTCCCTGACACAGATGCATCTAATTTGTTATTTATCTTGTTCTTATTGAGTTTTGAGCGTTGTTAAATCCTACCGTGCACATGTTTATTTTCTATCTAGGTGTCTGATCTGTTTTTGTCTTTGTGCTTGTCTCCACCAAATCAAATCAAATCAAAAATCAAATCAAATCAAATTGTATTTGTCACATACACATGGTTAGCAGATGTTAATGCGAGTGTAGCGAAATGCTTGTGCTTCTAGTTCCGACAATGCAGTAATAACAAGTAATCTAACTAACAATTCCAAAACTACTGTCTTGTACACAGTGTAAGGGGATAAAGAATATGTACATAAGGATATATGAATGAGTGATGGTACAGAGCGGCATAGGCAAGATACAGTAGATGGTATCGAGTACAGTATATACATATGAGATGAGTATGTAAACAAAGTGGCATAGTTAAAGTGGCTAGTGATACATGTATTACATAAGAATACAGTCGATGATATAGAGTACAGTATATACGTATGCATATGAGATGAATAATGTAGGGTAAGTAACATTATATAAGGTAGCATTGTTTAAAGTGGCTAGTGATATATTTACATCATTTCCCATCAATTCCCATTATTAAAGTGGCTGGAGTTGAGTCAGTGTCAGTGTGTTGGCAGCAGCCACTCAATGTTAGTGGTGGCTGTTTAACAGTCTGATGGCCTTGAGATAGAAGCTGTTTTTCAGTCTCTCGGTCCCAGCTTTGATGCACCTGTACTGACCTCGCCTTCTGGATGATAGCGGGGTGAACAGGCAGTGGCTCGGGTGGTTGATGTCCTTGATGATCTTTATGGCCTTCCTGTGACATCGGGTGGTGTAGGTGTCATGGAGGGCAGGTAGTTTGCCCCCGGTGATGCGTTGTGCAGACCTCACTACCCTCTGGAGAGCCTTACGGTTGAGGGCGGAGCAGTTGCCGTACCAGGCGGTGATACAGCCCGCCAGGATGCTCTCGATTGTGCATCTGTAGAAGTTTGTGAGTGCTTTTGGTGACAAGCCGAATTTCTTCAGCCTCCTGAGGTTGAAGAGGCGCTGCTGCGCCTTCATCACAATGCTGTCTGTGTGAGTGGACCA
>NC_092167.1:1567499-1569999 GCF_045791955.1 Oncorhynchus clarkii lewisi
ACCAGCTGTTTCTAATGAGAGTCACGGTTATTGGTGTAGATTGAGTACAGAAGACTAGATGTTTGTAATGAGAGTCATGGTTGTTGGTGTAGATTGAGTACAGAAGACCAGCTGTTTCTAATGAGAGTCACGGTTATTGGTGTAGATTGAGTACAGAAGACTAGATGTTTGTAATGAGAGTCATGGTTGTTGGTGTAGATTGAGTACAGAAGACCAGCTGTTTCTAATGAGAGTCACGGTTATTGGTGTAGATTGAGTACAGAAGACTAGATGTTTCCAATGAGAGTCATGGTTATTGGTGCAGATTGAGTACAGAAGACTAGATGAGTCGTGGTTATTGGTGTAGATTGAGTACAGAAGACTAGATGATTGTAATGAGAGTCATGGTTATTGGTGTAGATTGAGTACAGAAGACTAGATGATTGTAATGAGAGTCATGGTTATTGGTGCAGATTGAGTACAGAAGACTAGATGAGTCGTGGTTATTGGTGTAGATTGAGTACAGAAGACTAGATGATTGTAATGAGAGTCATGGTTATTGGTGCAGATTGAGTACAGAACAGCAGCTGTTGGAGTTGTTCAGTCTTCATTAGCTGAATGGTAATGAGTTAGCAGATGTGTGTGTGTGTTAGCAGAATGGTAATGATGTGGTGGAAGTTAGTACAGCTACTGGCTTTATGAGGAAGCAAAGCAAAGGAATACACGGAGGGAGGGTGTAACGTACTGGAAGATCTCTGTTCCAGAAATACTGAGGTGGGTTGAATAACCGGAGGGAGGGTGTAACATACTTGAAGATCTCTGTTCCAGAAATACTGAGGTGGGTTGAAGAAACGGAGGGAGGGTGTAACATACTGGAAGAGCTCTGTTCCAGAAATACTGAGGTGGGTTGAAGAAACGGAGGGAGGGTGTAACGTACTGGAAGATCTCTGTCCTAGAAATACTGAGGTGGGTTGAAGAACCGGAGGGAGGGTGTAACGTACTGGAAGATCTCTGTCCTAGAAATACTGAGGTGGGTTGAAGAAACGGAGGGAGGGTGTAACGTACTGGAAGATCTCTGTCCTAGAAATACTGAGGTGGGTTGAAGAAACGGAGGGAGGGTGTAACGTACTGGAAGATCTCTGTCCTAGAAATACTGAGGTGGGTTGAAGAAACGGAGGGAGGGTGTAACGTACTGGAAGATCTCTGTTCCAGAAATACTGAGGTGGGTTGAAGAACCGAAGGGAGGGTGTAACGTACTGGAAGATCTCTGTCCTAGAAATACTGAGGTGGGTGGAAGAAACGGAGGGAGGGTGTAACGTACTGGAAGATCTCTGTCCTAGAAATACTGAGGTGGGTTGAAGAAACGGAGGGAGGGTGTAACGTACTGGAAGATCTCTGTCCTAGAAATACTGAGGTGGGTTGAAGAAACGGAGGGAGGGTGTAACATACTGGAAGAGCTCTGTTCCAGAAATACTGAGGTGGGTTGAAGAAACGGAGGGAGGGTGTAACGTACTGGAAGATCTCTGTCCTAGAAATACTGAGGTGGGTTGAAGAAACGGAGGGAGGGTGTAACGTACTGGAAGAGCTCTGTTCCAGAAATACTGAGGTGGGTTGAAGAAACGGAGGGAGGGTGTAACGTACTGGAATATCAATGTTTATACAGAAAGTTTTCTTTGACAGTTTAAAAATAATTTATATCTCAATTATCTCAGTATCTCTGTCTGTGTCTGTCCTGAGACTGTCTCAGTACTGTCTGTGTCTGTCCTGAGACTGTCTCAGTACTGTCTGTGTCTGTCCTGAGACTGTCTCAGTACTGTCATTGTCTGTATTGAGACTGTCTCAGTACTGTCATTGTCTGTCCTGAGACTGTCTCAGTACTGTCATTGTCTGTCCTGAAATTGTCTCAGTACTGTCGTTGTCTGTCCTGAGACTGTCTCAGTACTGTCAGTGTCTGTCCTGAGACTGTCTCAGTACTGTCTGTGTCTGTCCTGAGACTGTCTCAGTACTGTCTGTGTCTGTCCTGAGACTGTCTCAGTACTGTCTGTGTCTGTCCTGAGACTGTCTCAGTACTGTCTGTGTCTCTATTGAGACTGTCTCAGTACTGTCATTGTCTGTCCTGAGACTGTCTCAGTACTGTCGTTGTCTGTCCTGAGACTTTCTCAGTACTGTCAGTGTCTATATTGAGACCTCTGTCTCAGTACTGTCAGTGTCTATATTGAGACTGTCTCAGTACTGTCCGTGTCTATATTGAGACCTCTGTCTCAGTACTGTCATTGTCTGTCCTGAGACTGTCTCAGTACTGTCAGTGTCTATATTGAGACTGTCTCAGTACTGTCAGTGTCTATAGCTACAACAAGCATTTCGCTACACACGCATTAACATCTGCTAACCATGTGTATGTGACAAATAAAATTTGATTTGATTTATATTGAGACCTCTGTCTCAGTACTGTCAGTGTCTGTCCTGAGACTGTCTCAGAACTGTCAGTGTCTATATTGAGACCAGTGTCTATATTGAGACC
>NC_092167.1:1574999-1612499 GCF_045791955.1 Oncorhynchus clarkii lewisi
GAAAGAGAGAGAGAGGAGGGGGAGGAAAGAGAGAGAGGAAGGGGAGGAAAGAGAGAGAGGAAGGGGAGGAAAGAGAGAGAGAGGAAGGGGAGGAAAGAGAGAGAGAGGAGGAAAGAGAGAGAAAGGGGAGGAAAGAGAGAGAGGAAGGGGAGGAAAGAGAGAGAGAGGAAGGGGAGGAAAGAGAGAGAGAGGAGGGGGGAGAGAGAGAGAGAGGAAGGGGAGGAAAGAGAAATTAAGGAAGGGGAGGAAAGAGAGAGGGAGGAAGGGGAGGAAAGAGAGAGAGGAAGGGGAGGAAAGAGAGAGAGAGGAAGGGGAGGAAAGAGAGAGAGAGGAAGGGGAGGAAAGAGAAAGAAAGGAAGGGGAGGAAAGAGAGAGAGAGGAAGGGGAAGAAAGAGAGAGAGGAAGGGGAGGAAAGAGAGAGAGAGGAAGGGGAGGAAAGAGAGAGAGAGGAAGGGGAGGAAAGAGAGAGAGGAAGGGGAGGAAAGCGAGAGAGAGGAAGGGGAGGAAAGAGAGAGAGGAAGGGGAGGAAAGAGAGAGAGGAAGGGGAGGAAAGAGAGAGAGAGGAAGGGGAGGAAAGAGAGAGAGAGGAAGGGGAGGAACGAGAGAGAGAGGAGGGAAAGAGAGAGGATGGGGAGGAAAGAGAGAGAGGAAGGGGGGAGAGAGAGAGGAGGGGAGGAAAGAGGGAGAGAGGAAGGGGAGGAAAGAGAAAGAGAGGAAGGGGAGGAAAGAGAGAGAGAGGAAGGGGAGGAAAGAGAGAGAGGAAGGGGAGGAAAGAGAGAGAGAGGAAGCGGAGGAAAGAGAGAGAGAGGAGGGAAAGAGAGAGGAAGGGGAGGAAAGAGAGAGAGAGGAAGGGGAGGGGGTATCCGTGTCATTGAGTCTCTTCCGGACCCCATTTCACCCAACAGAATAAGACATTTAATGGCCGGCACGACGCATCCCCGCGCCAAACAAGCTGGGTGGGTCGGAGAGAGAGAAAAAAAATGGAGAAAAAATTGCCTTCTGAATAATCCGCTCTTCTCTGCCTGATGTTCCCAAATGGCACACTGTTCCCCATGAGCTCTGGTCAAAAGTAGTGCGCCGTAAAGTGCATAGAGTGTCATTTGGGACGGTGCTCTCTCCCTTTCTGCCTGAAAGGTTCTCTGAAGGTTATTGTTGAGAATAATGCTGTTTCCTGGCCCTCCCGCAGATGACAATCATCTTTCCAATTTGTTTGAGATTAGGTCATAGGGAAACGCGGCATCGTAAACACACAGGGCCGTGGACGATAGAGAGAGAGAGACACGGGGCCGTGGACGATAGAGAGAGAGAGAGACAGGGCCGTGGACGATAGAGAGAGAGAGAGACAGAGTGGAGGGAGGACAGTGGAGGGAAGGATAGATGCTGTTGGACGCCTCATAGCTTTGATTACCATGACAGTGCCTGAGTCTTATATAGCACCCTATTCCCTATGTAGTGCACTACTTTAGATCAGAGCCCTATTTCCTATATAGTGCACTACTTTAGACCACGGACTTATGGCTCCCTATTCCCTATGTAGTGCACTACTTTAGACCAGAGCCCTATTCCCTATGTAGTGCACTACTTTTGACCAGGACCAATAGGGTGCCATTTGGGATGTACATATGACACTGGCTAAGGTGGAAGCCGGGCCACAAACAGACCTATATTCACTGTATTGATTGGATAGTGTGTGTGTCTGTGTGTGTGTGTGTGTCTGAGTGTGTGTGCGCGTGTGTGTGTGTCTGAGTGTGTGTGTGTGTGTGTGTGTGTGTCTGAGTGTGTGTGTCTGAGTGTGTCTGTCTGAGTGTGTGTGTGTGTGAGTGTGTGTGTCTGAGTGTGTGTGTGTGTGTGTGTCTCTGAGTGTGTGTGTGTGTGTGTGTCTCTGTGTGTCTCTGTGTGTGTCTGAGTGTGTCTGAGTGTGTGTGTGTGTGTGTGTGTATGTGTGTGTGTGTGTCTGAGTGTGTGTGTGTGTGTGTGTGTGTGTGTGTGTGTGTCTGTGTGTGTGTGTGTGTGTCTGAGTGTGTCTGAGTGTGTGTGTGTGTGTGTGTGTGTGTGTGTGTGTGTGATTTTAAATGTCTAATTCTCTGTAGAGCTGTACGTTGATTTTAAATGTCTAATTCTCTGTAGAGCTGTACGTTGATTTTAAATGTCTAATTCTCTGTAGAGCTGTACGTTGACGATACTGATTTGAATAGGGCCCTGAGATCTTTTACAGAGCTGATCTGATTGGTCAAAAAAAAAAGATACTTAGTGAACAAAAAAAATATCATAATTGAGCTGCCTGTTTAAACCACAGATAAGCCCTGTTCATCTGGTAGAGGTTACCACCGTGGTCCCTGCTACATCAAAAGACATATGGCTAACTTTCAGAGAATAAAACAATCTTAAAAGGCCATCTCCACCTCCCCGCCTGATTCGTTTGCCTCTTGTTATGCATCCAGAGGCCGTTGGAGGATTATCAGGCTGGCTGTATAGATCCCCTCTCTGTTGATAATAAAACACACTGCATTCTCTGAATAGCAACCGTTGGCTTAAATAGGGACGATTAGAGGCCAAGTGGAACATGTGTTGGAGATCGTAGTGCTTCTAGACAATCAATGTCTGGTCGAATTGTGCCCAGAGTAAAAGTTAAATCTTCTTGCTATCTGAACTGTGGATGTCCTGTGGGTTTTAGTGTGGAGTGGTCTAATGACTGGGCGTCAACGAGATATATACTGTACTTGTAGATTTTACTGGGATAAAAACAAATGAATCATTATTAAATATTAAAACAAATGAACCGACATTGTTTGAAGAGGTTATGTGGCAGTAAACTGTTTCTGGTAAGAGTTTCTGAGCGGTGCTCTATGTTGATGGATTAGATAACAACGTCTGGTAGTACAGTCTTCAGTCTTCAGCCAGATTCCCTACAATCCCAACGTTACTGTGGTGAGACAAGACAAATGAATCTGACCACTACACACATTGCCCAGGAGAACTTCCTTTATTAATGTCATGTATCACATGATGATTAGTTCATATTTTAATTCAAACGAATTTAGCATTAAAAAAAAGTTAGTATACAAATTAAATAGGTATTCTTCTTCCTCTTCTGATTCTGATTAATCTTGATTGATTAGAGTCTGCCAACTTCCCAGAAGTCTTCAGTAGAATTCCCCTTGCAGTCACAGACATAGTTGTGGTGACCCAAATTCTGACCAACCACCAACATTCCCCAGAACAACTTTCCTACTTTTCCCAAACGCTCGAAAAAGACAAAACGAAAACAAACCAAACAGCTTAAAAACCAGTTGATAGTTTAAAACAGAGACATCAAAAATAATCTAAGTCCTGACTTCACTTCAGAGACCTGGCTAGCGCATCAAAAATAACCCCTCTAAGTCCTGACTTCACTTCAGAGACCTGGCTACCGCATCAAAAATAACCCCTCTAAGTCCTGACTTCACTTCAGAGACCTGGCTACCGCATCAAAAATAACCCCTCTAAGTCCTGACTTCACTTCAGAGACCTGGCTACCGCATCAAAAATAACCCCTCTAAGTCCTGACTTCACTTCAGAGACCTGGCTACCGCATCAAAAATGACCCCTCTAAGTCCTGACTTCACTTCAGAGACCTGGCTAGCGCATCAAAAATGACCCCTCTAAGTCCTGACTTCACTTCAGAGACCTGGCTAGCGCATCAAAAATGACCCCTCTAAGTCCTGACTTCACTTCAGAGACCTGGCTACCACATCAAAAATGACCCCTCTAAGTCCTGACTTCACTTCAGAGACCTGGCTAGCGCATCAAAAATGACCCCTCTAAGTCCTGACTTCACTTCAGAGACCTGGCTACCGCATCAAAAATGACCCCTCTAAGTCCTGACTTCACTTCAGAGACCTGGCTACCGCATCAAAAATAACCCCTCTAAGTCCTGACTTCACTTCAGAGACCTGGCTACCGCATCAAAAATGACCCCTCTAAGTCCTGACTTCACTTCAGAGACCTGGCTAGCGCATCAAAAATGACCCCTCTAAGTCCTGACTTCACTTCAGAGACCTGGCTACCGCATCAAAAATAACCCCTCTAAGTCCTGACTTCACTTCAGAGACCTGGCTACCGCATCAAAAATGACCCCTCTAAGTCCTGACTTCACTTCAGAGACCTGGCTAGCGCATCAAAAATGACCCCTCTAAGTCCTGACTTCACTTCAGAGACCTGGCTAGCGCATCAAAAATAACCCCTCTAAGTCCTGACTTCACTTCAGAGACCTGGCTACCGCATCAAAAATAACCCCTCTAAGTCCTGACTTCACTTCAGAGACCTGGCTACCGCATCAAAAATAACCCCTCTAAGTCCTGACTTCACTTCAGAGACCTGGCTAGCGCATCAAAAATGACCCCTCTAAGTCCTGACTTCACTTCAGAGACCTGGCTAGCGCATCAAAAATGACCCCTCTAAGTCCTGACTTCACTTCAGAGACCTGGCTAGCGCATCAAAAATAACCCCTCTAAGTCCTGACTTCACTTCAGAGACCTGGCTACCGCATCAAAAATAACCCCTCTAAGTCCTGACTTCACTTCAGAGACCTGGCTAGCGCATCAAAAATGACCCCTCTAAGTCCTGACTTCACTTCAGAGACCTGGCTACCGCATCAAAAATAACCCCTCTAAGTCCTGACTTCACTTCAGAGACCTGGCTACCGCATCAAAAATAACCCCTCTAAGTCCTGACTTCACTTCAGAGACCTGGCTACCGCATCAAAAATAACCCCTCTAAGTCCTGACTTCACTTCAGAGACCTGGCTACCGCATCAAAAATAACCCCTCTAAGTCCTGACTTCACTTCAGAGACCTGGCTACCGCATCAAAAATAACCCCTCTAAGTCCTGACTTCACTTCAGAGACCTGGCTAGCGCATCAAAAATAACCCCTCTAAGTCCTGACTTCACTTCAGAGACCTGGCTACCGCATCAAAAATAACCCCTCTAAGTCCTGACTTCACTTCAGAGACCTGGCTAGCGCATCAAAAATAACCCCTCTAAGTCCTGACTTCACTTCAGAGACCTGGCTAGCGCATCAAAAATAACCCCTCTAAGTCCTGACTTCACTTCAGAGACCTGGCTAGCGCATCAAAAATAACCCCTCTAAGTCCTGACTTCACTTCAGAGACCTGGCTAGCGCATCAAAAATAACCCCTCTAAGTCCTGACTTCACTTCAGAGACCTGGCTACCGCATCAAAAATAACCCCTCTAAGTCCTGACTTCACTTCAGAGACCTGGCTACCGCATCAAAAATGATCCCTCTAAGTCCTGACTTCACTTCAGAGACCTGGCTAGCGCATCAAAAATGACCCCTCTAAGTCCTGACTTCACTTCAGAGACCTGGCTAGCGCATCAAAAATGACCCCTCTAAGTCCTGACTTCACTTCAGAGACCTGGCTAGCGCATCAAAAATAACCCCTCTAAGTCCTGACTTCACTTCAGAGACCTGGCTAGCGCATCAAAAATAACCCCTCTAAGGGGTGACTTCACTTCAGAGACCTGGCTAGCGCATCAGAGAGACATCCAATCAGCGTCCCAACAATCCTTATCTCTCCAATTGCCTTCATTAAATAGTTATTTTCTTTTCCTTTTTTATCGTTTTATGAAGCGTAAACGCGTCACCGTTTATAGCTGCTACCGAGTCGGGTTATCTGTGGATCGGTAATGGCAGCGGGTTATCTGTGGATCGGTAATAGCAGCGGCTGAGAAGCCAGAGTTGAGAACGAGCATCATTACTGAAGACCTTGGTCTGCATCCCAAATGGCACGCAACACTATTCCCTGTTTTGGGGATTGCACAGAAGTGGTGTAAAATGCTGTCCCCCCCCCCCCCCTCTCCAAAGAATGGTTTAACCCAACCCAGTAAAGTCTCCAAATTTAGGACATTTATTTACGTTCTAATTCAAAGGCAATAACAAACATATTAGTCTGTTTAATCCACCTGAAAATACAGAACAAATTATACACCAAATATGTTCAATTCAAATATACTAATTGATTCAAATAAAATAAAAACTGTATGTTTCGATAAAAAAATAAAAAAGGTATAATCTTTGTAAATCATATCACAAATGTCTGCTCTACCTAAAAATACAACCAACTAATTGCAGCGTTACCACCAAAAATAGAAGAGGCAAGTAGAAAGGGGAAATAAGTAAGGAACTGGTCTGTCGGCCCTGAACTAAAGACCACAAATGGTTAAAGAAAATTGTGATTAATAAAAACATATACCATTTTCATTTAAGGACCAAAAAACTGACAGCTGTGGCATATAAACGGCATATAGTTGGGAAGAGATTTTAGATTTACCCATTCCAAGACGCATGGTTTATGAATTGACACCCAAAACGAAGCCGGATTTAAAACTTAGAATTTTTCAATTTAAATGATTATACAACATTCTTAGAATCAATAGAATGTTATATATATATATATATTTGGGGGATACAACACTTAGAACTGTTCAATTTAAATGATTATACAACATTCTTAGAATCAATAGAATGTTATATATAATTGGGGGATACAACCTTAGAACTTCTCAATTTAAATGATTATACAACATTCTTAGAATCAATAGAATGTTATATATATATATATATATATATATATATATTTGGGGGATACAACACTTAGAACTGTTCAATTTAAATGATTATACAACATTCTTAGAATCAATAGAATGTTATATATAATTGGGGGATACAACACTTAGAACTTCTCAATTTAAATGATTATACAACATTCTTAGAATCAATAGAATGTTATATATAATTGGGGGATACAACACCTAGAACTTCTCAATTTAAATGATTATACAACATTCTTAGAATCAATAGAATGTTATATATATATATATATATGGGGGATACAACCATCCCAGCTCTGCAGATTCCGCTGTGAGGAGGCAGACTGTCACGTTGTGGCCATAGAGGTTTTATTCTCTATTTTGGTGTGACTAGGGTGGGCATTCTATGTTCATTTTTTATGTTTTGGATTTCTGTGTTGTTTGGCCGGGTGTGGTTCTCAATCAGAGGCAGCTGTCTATCGTTGTCTCTGATTGAGAACCATACTTAGGTAGCCCTTTTCCCACCTGTGTGGTGTGGGTAGTTATGTTCTGTTTAGTGTGGGTTGCACCTGACGGAGCTGTTTCGGTTGTGCTTTTGTTGCTTGTTGTTTAGCGTTCAGCTTTACCGTTTATAAATAACATGAACAGGTACCACGCGGTGCTTTGGTCCTCCACCAACGGCCGTTACACATAGTCATTAGGTCATGTGTTAGAAGGCCAGCATCCCGGAGTCGTCTCTTCACTGTTGACGTTGAGACTGGTGTTTTGCGGGTACTATTTAATGAAGCTGCCAGTTGAGGACTTGTGAGGCATCTGTTTCTCAAACTAGACATACTAATGTACTTGCCCTCTTGCTCAGTTGTGCACCGGGGCCTCCCACTCCTCTTTCTATTCTGGTTAGAGCCAGTTTGCGCTGTTCTGTGAAGGAAGTAGTACACAGCGTTGTACGAGATCTTCAGTTTCTTGGCAATTTCTCTATCAATTTGATGTTATTTTAATGGACCAAAAAAAGAAAGTGCTTTTCTTTCAAAAACAAGGACATTTCTAACCGTTGAATGGTAGTGTAAATGTTTAATATATATATATAATATGTAAATGTATATATATATATATCACCTTTATTTAAACAGGGACTCCCCATGAACACCAGAGTCTCTAACACAAGGCAGCCCCTTGCATATACAATTTCAATTTCACGACAAAGACCTCCTCGACTTCAAAAATAAATGACAGATTTATTGAGTTATTTTAGATTAATATCAAACTTTTGTTGTTGAGGAAGTAAACTTAGCTACGGCATGTCAAGTGGGACATACAGTAAAATAGGTTATTTTAAAGGGTGTATGTGAGCTAAGACGTTCTCTTCATCCTCAGATCAGTTCTGTTGGGTCCAAAAACCAACCTACAGCAGGCACCTTGTCATGCCCTGGTCATAGGCACCTTGTCACGCCCTGGCCATAGGCACCTTCTCACGCCCTGGCAGCTTGTCACGCCCTGGCACCTTGTCACGCCCTGGCACCTTGTCACGCCCTGGCACCTTGTCATGCCCTGGTCATAGGCACCTTGTTATGCCCTGGTCATAGGCACCTTGTCACGCCCTGGGCATAGGCACCTTGTCACGCCCTGGTCATAGGCACCTTGCCACGCCCTGGTTATAGGCACATTCTCACGCCCTGGCCATAGGCACCTTGTCACGCCCTGGCCATAGGCACCTTGTCACGCCCTGGTCATAGACACCTTCTCACGCCCTGGTCATAGGCACCTTCTCACGCCCTGGCCATAGGCACCTTCTCACGCCCTGGCCATAGGCACCTTCTCACGCCCTGGCCATAGGCACCTTGTCACGCCCTGGCCATAGGCACCTTGTCATGCCCTGGTCATAGGCACCTTGTCACGCCCTGGCCATAGGCACCTTGTCATGCCCTGGCACCTTGTCACGCCCTGGTCATAGGCACCTTGTCACGCCCTGGTCATAGGCACCTTGTCACGCCCTGGTCATAGGCACCTTCTCACGCCCTGGTCATAGGCACCTTGTCACGCCCTGGCCATAGGCACCTTGTCACACCCTGACCATAGGCACCTTGTCACGCCCAGGTCATAGGCACCTTGTCGCGCCCTGGCCATAGGCACCTTGTCACGCCCTGGTCATAGGCACCTTGTCACACCCTGGCACCTTGTCACGCCCTGGTCATAGGCACCTTGTCAAGCCCTGACCATAGGCACCTTGTCACGCCCTGGCCATAGGCACCTTGTCACGCCCTGGCCATAGGCACCTTGTAACGCCCTGGCCATAGGCACCTTGTCACGCCCTGACCATAGGCACCTTGTCACGCCCAGGTCATAGGCACCTTGTCGCGCCCTGGCCATAGGCACCTTGTCACGCCCTGGCCATAGGCACCTTGTCACGCCCTGGCCATAGGCACCTTGTCAAGCCCTGGTCATAGGCACCTTGTCACGCCCTGGCCATAGGCACCTTGTCATGCCCTGGCACCTTGTCAAGCCCTGGTCATAGGCACCTTCTCACGCCCTGGCCATAGGCACCTTGTCATGCCCTGGCACCTTGTCATGCCCTGGCCATAGGAACCTTCTCACGCCCTGGCCATACGCACCTTGTTATGCCCTGGTCATAGGCACCTTGTCACGCCCTGGCCATAGGCACCTTGTCACGCCCTGGCCATAGGCACCTTGTCACGCCCTGGTCATAGGCACCTTGTCACACCCTGGTCATAGGCACCTTGTAGGGAATAGGGTACCAGGGCCCGTAGGACTGAGGTCAAAACTAGTGAACTATGTAGGGAATAGGGTACCAGTGTCCCTTAGGACTGAGGTCAAAACTAGTGAACTATGTAGGGAATAGGGTACAAGGGTCCCTTAGGACTGAGATCAAAACTAGTGAACTATGTAGGGAATAGGGTACCAGGGCCCGTAGGAATGAGGTCAAAACTAGTGAACTACAGTGCCTTGCGAAAGTATTCGTCCCCCTTGAACTTTGCGACCTTTTGCCATATTTCAGGCTTCAAACATAAAGATATAAAACTGTATTTTTTTGTGAAGAATCAACAACAAGTGGGACACAATCATGAAGTGGAACGACATTTATTGGATATTTCAAACGTTTTTAACAAATCAAAAACTGAAAAATTGGGCGTGCAAAATTATTCAGCCCCTATACATTCAGTGCAGCAAACTCTCTCCAGAAGTTCAGTGAGGATCTCTGAATGATCCAATGTTGACCTAAATGACTAATGATGATAAATACAATCCACCTGTGTGTAATCAAGTCTCCGTATAAATGCACCTGCACTGTGATAGTCTCAGAGGTCCGTCAAAAGCGCAGAGAGCATCATGAAGAACAAGGAACACACCAGGCAGGTCCGAGATACTGTTGTGAAGAAGTTTAAAGCCGGATTTGGATACAAAAAGATTTCCCAAGCTTTAAACATCCCAAGGAGCACTGTGCAATCGATAATATTGAAATGGAAGGAGTATCAGACCACTGCAAATCTACCAAGACCTGGCCGTCCCTTTAAACTTTCAGCTCATACAAGGAGAAGACTGATCAGATATGCAGCCAAGAGGCCCATGATCACTCTGGATGAACTGCAGAGATCTACAGCTGAGGTGGGAGACTCTGTCCATAGGACAACAATCAGTCGTATATTGCACAAATCTGGCCTTTATGGAAGAGTGGAAGAAGAAAGCCATTTCTTAAAGATATCCATAAAAAGTGTTGTTTAAAGTTTGCCACAAGCCACCTGGGAGACACACCAAACATGTGGAAGAAGGTGCTCTGGTCAGATGAAACCAAAATTGAACTTTTTGGCAACAATGCAAAACGTTATGTTTGGCGTAAAAGCAACACAGCTCATCACCCTGAACACACCATGCCCACTGTCAAACATGGTGGTGGCAGCATCATGGTTTGGGCCTGCTTTTCTTCAGCAGTGACAGGGAAGATGGTTAAAATTGATGGGAAGATGGATGGAGCCAAATACAGGACCATTCTGGAAGAAAACCTGATGGAGTCTGCAAAAGACCTGAGACTGGGACGGAGATTTGTCTTCCAACAAGACAATGATCCAAAACATAAAGCAAAATCTACAATGGAATGGTTCAAAAATAAACATATCCAGGTGTTAGAATGGCCAAGTCAAAGTCCAGACCTGAATCCAATCGAGAATCTGTGGAAAGAACTGAAAACTGCTGTTCACAAATGCTCTCCATCCAACCTCACTGAGCTCGAGCTGTTTTGCAAGGAGGAATGGGAAAAAATGTCAGTCTCTCGATGTGCAAAACTGATAGAGACATAACCCAAGCGACTTACAGCTGTAATCACAGCAAAAGGTGGCGCTACAAAGTATTAACTTAAGGGGGCTGAATAATTTTGCACGCCCAATTTTTCAGTTTTTGATTTGTTAAAAAAGTTTGAAATATCCAATAAATGTCGTTCCACTTTATGATTGTGTCCCACTTGTTGTTGATTCTTCACAAAAAAATACAGTTTTATATCTTTATGTTTGAAGCCTGAAATGTGGCAAAAGGTCGCAAAGTTCAAGGGGGCCGAATACTTTTGCAAGGCACTGTATGTAGGGAATAGGGTGCTATTTCAGACACAGCCCTAGGTGTTCTCCATTGGGTAACGTAGTGAAGTATGTAGGGAATAGGGTGCTATTTCAGACACAGCCCTAGGTGTTCTCCATTGGGTAACGTAGTGAAGTATGTAGGGAATAGGGTGCCATTGGGTAACGTAGTGAAGTATGTAGGGAATAGGGTGCCATTGGGTAACGTAGTGAAGTATGTAGGGAATAGGGTGCCATTGGGTAACGTAGTCATAGCAGCAGAACTCGAATCAGGACCAAAAATACAACAGTCGATTATCCCTGCTATAAAGAAGAGCTAATGACCCAACAAGAGGTATATATCTCCCACGTCTCCCATCTCCAGGACCGACCAGGCCCAAGGATAAGGACTCATTAAAGCAGAGTTATCTAGTCCAGATAGCATTGGCATGTCGGCAACGATCATTATTTTGGCCCTTGGAGCCGTTTTGCGGTTAGAGAGAGAACAAGAGAGAGAGAAAGAAGGAGAGAGAGAGAGAGAGAGACAGAGAGAGAGAGACAGACAGAGAGAGATAACAAGAGAGAGAGAAAGAAGGAGAGAGAGAAAGAGAGAGAGAGAGAGAGAGGGAGAGAGAGAGAGAGAGAGAGACAGAGAGAGAGACAGAGAGAGAGAGAGAGGGATCTAGAGAGAGAGAGAGAGAGAGAGAGAGAGAGACAGAGAGAGAGACAGAGAGAGAGAGAGAGAGAGACAGAGAGAGAGACAGAGAGAGAGAGAGAGAGGGATCTAGAGAGAGAGAGAGAGAGAGAGAGAGAGAGACAGAGAGAGAGACAGAGAGAGAGAGAGAGAGGGATCTAGAGAGAGAGAGAGAGAGAGAGAGAGAGAGAGAGATGGATCAGGGCTAAGCTAAGCGCTAACTGCGTGTCATCCGTGGCACAGGGAGAGAGGCGCTAACGCTAGCTAACGATACCCAGCCTGCCCTGGCAGCTAATGCGTTCTCTAAATGCTCCTAATGACCGTTTTAAAGAACAAGTTCTTTATTTTTCCTTTTCTTTGTGTTTCGTCATCTCATCGTTGCTGTTTATTTTGTTCCTTTCCTCTCGAGTTTTCTTTTCCGTGGGAACACATCTCAGTGAACGAACATCTCTGTGGGAACACATCTCAGTGAACGAACATCACTGTGGGAACACATCTCAGTGAATAAACATCACTGTGGAAACACATCCCAGTGAACGAACATCACTGTGGGAACACATCTCAGTGAATAAACATCACTGTGGAAACACATCCCAGTGAACGAACATCACTGTGGGAACACATCTCAGTGAATGAACATCACTGTGGGAACACATCTCAGTGAATGAACATCACTGTGGGAACACATCTCAGTGAATAAACATCACTGTGGAAACACATCCCAGTGAACGAACATCACTGTGGGAACACATCTCAGTGAACGAACATAACTGTGGGAACACATCTCATTGAACAAACATCATCTCAGTGAACGAACACCTCTGTGGGAACACATCTCAGTGAACGAACATCACTGTGACCACTATTCCCCATATAGTACACTACTTTAGACCAGAATCCTATTCCTTATATAGTGCACTACTTTAGACCAGAATCCTATTTCTTATATAGTGCACTACTTTAGACCAGAGCCCTACTCCTTATATAGTATACTACTTTAGACCAGAGCCCTATTCCCTATATAGTACACTACTTTAGAACACAACTCTATTCCCTATATAGTGCACTGGGCTCTGGTCTATAGTAGATAAACATACTAGAGCTCTCTGTAATGATGTAGAGAGACATACTACAGCTCTCTGTAATGATATAGAAACTAATTACTAATCACCACTAATTACATCCCCCTTTAAACCCACCTAGCTAATCACATCCCCCTTTAAACCCACCTAGCCAATCACATCCCCCTTTAAACCCACCTAGCCAATCACAGCCCCCTTTAAACCCACCTAGCTAATCACAGCCCCCTTTAAACCCACCTAGCCAATCACAGCCCCCTTTAAACCCACCTAGCTAATCACAGCCCCCTTTAAACCCACCTAGATAATCACAGTCCCTTAAACCCACCTAGCCAATCACATCCCCTATTAAACCCACCTAGACAATCACAGACCCTTTAAACCCACCTAGCCAATCACATCCCCTATTAAACCCACCTAGCCAATCACATCCCCTATTAAACCCACCTAGTTAATCACATTACCTATTAAACCCACCTAGCCAATCACAGCCCCCTTAAACCCACCTAGCCAATCACATACCCTATTAAACCCACCTAGACAATCACATCCCCTATTAAACCCACCTAGCCAATCACAGCCCCTTTAAAACCACCTAGCCAATCACATCCCCTATTAAACCCACCTAGCCAATCACATCCCCTATTAAACCCACCTAGCCAATCACATCCCCTATTAAACCCACCTAGACAATCACATCCCCTATTAAACCCACCTAGCCAATCACATCCCCTATTAAACCCACCTAGCCAATCACATCCCCTATTAAACCCACCTAGCCAATCACATCCCCTATTAAACCCACCTAGCTAATCACATCCCCTATTAAACCCACCTAGCCAATCACATCCCCTATTAAACCCACCTAGCCAATCACAGCCCCCTATTAAACCCACCTAGCCAATCACATCCCCTATTAAACCCACCTAGCTAATTACAGACCAATTGAAACCCTTGAAGCTCATTACAAGCTAGAACTTTAATCCAAATGTTTTACCTCCAACATACAGGATGGCTCTCCATCGAACACCGCTAATTAGTAGAAACAACACAGAGGAATTATAGAAGATAATTAGTAGAAACAACACAGAGGAATGATAGAAGATAATTAGTAGAAACAACACAGAGGAATGATAGGGGGTAATTAGTAGAAACAACACAGAGGAATGATAGAAGATCATTAGTAGAAACAACACAGAGGAATTAGTAGAAACAACACAGAGGAATTATAGAAGATAATTAGTAGAAACAACACAGAGGAATGATAGGGGGTAATTAGTAGAAATAACACAGAGGACTGATAGAAGATAATTAGTAGAAACAACACAGAGGAATTATAGAAGATGATTAGTAGAAACAACACAGAGGAATTATAGAAGATCATTAGTAGAAACAACACAGAGGAATTATAGAAGATCATTAGTAGAAACAACACAGAGGAATTAGTAGAAACAACACAGAGGAATTATAGAAGATAATTAGTAGAAACAACACAGAGGAATTATAGAAGATAATTAGTAGAAACAACACAGAGGAATTATAGAAGATAATTAGTAGAAACAACACAGAGGAATGATAGAAGATAATTAGTAGAAACAACACAGAGGGATGATAGGGGGTAATTAGTAGAAACAACACAGAGGAATTAGTAGCAACAACACAGAGGAATTATAGAAGATAATTAGTAGAAACAACACAGAGGAATTATAGAAAATTAGTAGAAACAACACAGAGGAATTATAGAAGATAATTAGTAGAAACAACACAGAGGAATGATAGAAGATTATTAGTAGAAACAACACAGAGGAATTAGTAGAAACAACACAGAGGAATTAAAGAAGCTAATTAGTAGAAACAACTCAGAGGAATTATAGATAATTAGTAGAAACAACACAGAGGAATTATAGAAGATAATTAGTAGAAACAACACAGAGGAATTATAGAAGCTAATTAGTAGAAACAACTCAGAGGAATTATAGATAATTAGTAGAAACAACACAGAGGAATTATAGAAGATAATTAGTAGAAACAACACAGAGGAATTATAGAAGCTAATTAGTAGAGACAACTCAGAGGAATTATAGATAATTAGTAGAAACAACACAGAGGAATTATACAAGCTAATTAGTAGAGACAACACAGAGGAATTATAGTAGCTAATTAGTAGAGACAACTCAGAGGAATTATAGAAGATAATTAGTAGAAACAACACAGAGGAATTATAGAAGCTAATTAGTAGAGACAACTCAGAGGAATTATAGAAGATAATTAGTAGAAACAACACAGAGGAATTATAGAAGCTAATTAGTAGAGACAACTCAGAGGAATTAGTAGAAACAACACAGAGGAATTATAGAAGCTAATTAGTAGAGACAACTCAGAGGAATTATAGAAGATCATTAGTAGAAACAACACAGAGGAATTAGTAGAAACAACACAGAGGAATTATAGATAATTAGTAGAAACAGCACATTGAAATATAAAAAAGTAAAACAATTATGCGATTGTTATTTAAAAGAAGATTACGATATGACATATATCTACCCTGGCATGACGAACTCCCAAACATTCATTTTTACAAGGAGAGGAGAAAGACAACAAAGAAAGACTGTGTTGCAGATCAATGATATGTGTTATTTTATTTAACCAGGCAAGTCTGCTAAGAACAAATTATTGTTTACAATGACGGCATACCCCGGGCCAAACCCGGGTGACGCTGGGCCAATTGTGCGCCTCCCTATTGGACTCCCAATCACGGCCGGTTGTTATACAGCCTGGAATTGAACCAGGGTCTGTAGTGACGCCTCTAGCACTGATATGCAGTGCCTTAGACCGCTGCGCCACTTGGGAACCCAATATATCATTATATCAGCTATTTGCAGATCAATCATATATCATAGAGCGAGCTACAGATCAATCACATATCATAGAGCTAGCCTCAGATCAATCATATATCATAGAGCTAGCCTCAGATCAATCATATATCATAGAGCTAGCCTCAGATAAATCATATATCATAGAGCTAGCAACAACATGGTCTGTTGGTTTGGGTAATGGACAGAGAGGGAAATGTTCTGTTATGGGGGCTGCCAGGCTGATCTGCATCTAAAGTTTGTGTGTGTGTGTCTGTGTGTGTGTGTCTGCGTGTGTGTGTGTCTGCGTGTGTGTGTGTGTCTACGTGTGGGTGTGTCTGCGTGTGTGTGTGTGTGTGGGGTGGGGTGTGTGTGTGTGTGTGTGTGTGTGTGTGTGTCTGCGTGGGTGTGTGTGTGTGTGTCTGCGTGTGTGTGTGTGTGTGTGTGTGTGTCTGCGTGCGTGTGGTGTGCGTGTGTGTGTGTTTGTGTCTGCGTGTGTTTGTGTGTCTGCGTGTGTGTGTCTGCGTGTGTGTGTCTGCGTGTGTGTGTCTGCGTGTGGTGGGTGTGTGTGTGTGTTTGTGTCTGCGTGTGTTTGTGTGTCTGCGTGTGTGTGTTTGTGTCTGCGTGTGTTTGTGTGTCTGCGTGTGTGTGTCTGTGTGTATGTGTGTGTGTCTGCGTGCGTGTCTGTGTGTATGTGTGTGTGTGTGTGTGTCAGAGCATCTAATGCTGTGCCCTTGAGTTAGCGCCACATGACCTGAACAGCCCCAGTAAACCCCACGGTCTTATACATGGAATGTAAAGTATGAAGTTTCCTAGAAAACAGACCTCCACTTTATAAAGTATAAAATGTCATTCTAAATGGTTCTATAAAGTATATAATATCCTTCTAAATGGTTCTATAAAGTATATAATATCCTTCTAAATGGTTCTGTAAAGTATATAATATCCTTCTAAATGGTTCTGTAAAGTATATAATATCCTTCTAAATGGTTCTGTAAAGTATCTAATATCCTTCTAAATGGTTCTGTAAAGTATATAATATCCTTCTAAATGGTTCTGTAAAGTATATAATATCCTTCTAAATGGTTCTGTAAAGTATATAATATCCTTCTAAATGGTTCTATAAAGTATAAAATATCCTTCTAAATGGTTCTGTAAAGTATATAATATCCTTCTAAATGGTTCTATAAAGTATATAATATCCTTCTAAATGGTTCTGTAAAGTATATAATATCCTTCTAAATGGTTCTGTAAAGTATATAATATCCTTCTAAATGGTTCTGTAAAGTATATAATATCCTTCTAAATGGTTCTGTAAAGTATATAATATCCTTCTAAATGGTTCTGTAAAGTATATAATATCCTTCTAAATGGTTCTGTAAAGTATATAATATCCTTCTAAATGGTTCTGTAAAGTATATAATATCCTTCTAAATGGTTCTGTAAAGTATATAATATCCTTCTAAATGGTTCTGTAAAGTATATAATATCATTCTAAATGGTTCTGTAAAGTATATAATATCCTTCTAAATGGTTCTGTAAAGTATATAATATCCTTCTAAATGGTTCTGTAAAGTATATAATATCCTTCTAAATGGTTCTGTAAAGTATATAATATCCTTCTAAATGGTTCTGTAAAGTATATAATATCCTTCTAAATGGTTCTGTAAAGTATATAATATCCTTCTAAATGGTTCTATAAAGTATATAATATCCTTCTAAATGGTTCTGTAAAGTATATAATATCCTTCTAAATGGTTCTGTAAAGTATATAATATCCTTCTAAATGGTTCTATAAAGTATATAATATCCTTCTAAATGGTTCTGTAAAGTATATAATATCCTTCTAAATGGTTCTATAAAGTATATAATATCCTTCTAAATGGTTCTGTAAAGTATATAATATCCTTCTAAATGGTTCTGTAAAGTATATAATATCCTTCTAAATGGTTCTGTAAAGTATAAAATATCCTTCTAAATGGTTCTATAAAGTCTATAATATCCTTCTAAATGGTTCTGTAAAGTATAAACTATCCAACTAAATGGTTCTGTAAAGTATATAATATCCTTCTAAATGGTTCTGTAAAGTATATAATATCCTTCTAAATGGTTCTGTAAAGTATATAATATCCTTCTAAATGGTTCTGTAAAGTATATAATATCCTTCTAAATGGTTCTGTAAAGTATATAATATCCTTCTAATTGGTTCTGTAAAGTATATAATATCATTCTAAATGGTTATGTAAAGTATATAATATCCTTCTAAATGGTTCTGTAAAGTATATAATATCCTTCTAAATGGTTCTGTAAAGTATATAATATCCTTCTAAATGGTTCTATAAAGTCTATAATATCCTTCTAAATGGTTCTGTAAAGTATAAACTATCCAACTAAATGGTTCTATAAAGTATAAACTATCCTTCTAAATGGTTCTATAAAGTATAAACTATCCAACTAAATGGTTCTGTAAAGTATAAAGTATCCTTCTAAATGGTTCTGTAAAGTATATAATATCCTTCTAAATGGTTCTATAAAGTATAAACTATCCAACTAAATGGTTCTGTAACGTATAAAGTATCCTTCTAAATGGTTCTGTAAAGTATATAATATCCTTCTAAATGGTTCTGTAAAGTATATAATATCCTTCTAAATGGTTCTATAAAGTATATAATATCCTTCTAAATGGTTCTGTAAAGTATATAATATCATTCTAAATGGTTCTGTAAAGTATATAATATCCTTCTAAGTGGTTCTGTAAAGTATATAATATCCTTCTAAATGGTTCTATAAAGTCTATAATATCCTTCTAAATGGTTCTGTAAAGTATATAATATCATTCTAAATGGTTCTGTAAAGTATATAATATCCTTCTAAATGGTTCTATAAAGTATAAACTATCCAACTAAATGGTTCTGTAAAGTATAAAGTATCCTTCTAAATGGTTCTGTAAAGTATATAATATCCTTCTAAATGGTTCTGTAAAGTATATAATATCCTTCTAAATGGTTCTGTAAAGTATATAATATCCTTCTAAATGGTTCTGTAAAGTATAAACTATCCAACTAAATGGTTCTGTAAAGTATAAAGTATCCTTCTAAATGATTCTGTAAAGTATATAATATCCTTCTAAATGGTTCTATAAAGTATATAATATCCTTCTAAATGGTTCTGTAAAGTATATAATATCCTTCTAAATGGTTCTGTAAAGTATATAATATCCTTCTAAATGGTTCTATAAAGTATATAATATCCTTCTAAATGGTTCTATAAAGTATATAATATCCTTCTAAATGGTTCTGTAAAGTATAAAATATCCTTCTAAATGGTTCTGTAAAGTATAAAATAGCCTTATTATCACGAGGATGTGACCCAGGTGGAGACACAGGAGGCAGAAAGTACAGTTCTCAGATTATTTTTTAGAAACAAGGGGCAGTTAAAGGCAGGTCGACGGCAGGCAGAGGTTTGTGATAAGGTCAGAGTCAGGCAGGCTCGGGTTCAGGGCAGGCAGAGGTTTGTGATGAGGTCAGAGTCAGGCAGGCTCGGGGTCAGGGCAGGCAGAGGATCGTAATCAGGTCAGAGTCAGGCAGGTACAGGACGGCAGGCAGGCTCGGGGTCAGGGCAGGCAGAATGGTCAGAACTGGGAAAAACTAGGAAACAGAACTAGAGAAACAGGAAGGCGGGAGAGAACGCTGGTAAGACCTGACAAGACAAACTGGCAACAGACAAACGGAGAAAACAGGTATAAATACACAGGGGATAATGGGGAAGATGGGTGACACTTGGAGGGGGGTGGAGACAAGCACAAAGACAGGTGAAACAGATCAGGGTATGACACTTATAAAAGGCGATGTAAAGACTCCCATTTCCACATCAATCCCATGTAAAGACTCATCCCCCATCTCCACATCAATCCCATGTAAAGACTCTTCCCCCATCTCCACGTCAATCCCATGCAAAGACTCATCCCCCATCTCCACATCAATCCCTGTCTCCACCACTCCTCTCCATTTCTCCCACTTATCCATCTTCCCTCTGATTCCAGTACTGTCTCAATAGTGTGTATTGTTTACCAATATACTTCTATAAAATTATTTATTTCCATCATCCGGTCCCCGATTCCTGCCGACTACGCCAAATGTGGCAATATGATGGAGTGCCACTGATGGTAAAGGTTAGGATTGGGGGAGGGGAAGCTGATCATAGAATCATAGAATCATTGAATCATAGTAACCAAGGGACATTTCTTTCCAGAGCACTATATGACAGTTTGCAGAGAAAAAGGAAGACACTGAATGCACACATTTTTAACACAATAAAACTGTATTACATTTGTGCTTAAAATTATTACAATACATTATTTACAAGCGTTGTTGTTGTTGTTGTTGTTGTCCTTCCTGGGAAATAAACATCTCATGCTGGATGACATAAGAAACCTTTATACAATAGCAAGCAGGAAGGAATCTTTCTGTTTCTTACTCCCTTGGAGTTGTTTGTGTTCATTAGCTAACTGTTGCCTTCTTTGTAAATGATGCTTCAGCATGGTTGGCCCTTAATTGATAGCTGATCATTTAAATTCAGCTGCTAGGTCAATGTGGTATTTTCCTTCCAAGAAGGAAGGTTCACGGGTCCCTCAAAGCCAGCCCTGCATCCTAAATGCCACCCTATTCTCTATATAGTACACTACTATAGACCAGAGCCCTATTCCCTATATAGTGCACTACTTTAGACCAGAGCCCTATTCCCTATATAGTGCACTACTATAGACCAGAGCCCTATTCCCTATATAGTACACTACTATAGACCAGAGCCCTATTCCCTATATAGTGCACTACTTTAGACCAGAGCCCTATTCCCTATATAGTACACTACTATAGACCAGAGAGCCCTATTCCCTATATAGTACACTACTATAGACCAGAGAGCCCTATTCCCTATATAGTACACTACTTTAGACCAGAGCCCTATTCCCTATATAGTGCACTACTTTAGACCAGAGCCCTATTCCCTATATAGTACACTACTATAGACCAGATAGCCCTATTCCCTATATAGTACACTACTATAGACCAGAGAGCCCTATTCCCTATATAGTGCACTACTATAGACCAGAGAGCCCTATTCCCTATATAGTACACTACTATAGACCAGAGAGCCCTATTCCCTATATAGTGCACTACTTTAGATCAGAGAGCCCTATTCCCTATATAGTGCACTACTTTAGACCAGAGAGCCCTATTCCCTATATAGTACACTACTATAGACCAGAGAGCCCTATTCCCTATATAGTGCACTACTTTAGACCAGAGAGCCCTATTCCCTATATAGTACACTACTTTAGACAATAGCCCTATTCTCTATATAGTGTACTACTTTAGACCAGAGCCCTATTCCCTATATAGTGCACTACTTTAGACCAGAGCCCTATACCCTATCTAGTGTACTACTTTAGACCAGAGCCCTATTCCCTATATAGTGCACTACTTTAGACCAGAGCCCTATTCCCTATATAGTGCACTACTTTAGACCAGAGCCCTATTCCCTATCTAGTGCACTACTTTAGACCAGAGCCCTATTCCCTATATAGTGCACTACTTTAGATCAGAGCCCTATTCCCTATCTAGTGCACTACTTTAAACCAGAGCCCTATTCCCTATATAGTGCACTACTTTTGGCCAGGGCTCCATATGTTCCCTATATAGTGCACTACTTTTGGCCAGGGCCCTATTCCCTATATAGTGCACTACTTTTGGCCAGGGCTCCATATACGAAATAGAGTGTCATTGAGGAAACACCTCGGAGTAACAATTACCTAACGCTCACAGACCATGTGACCAGCAAAGTCTTCATTGAAGGCAACTTGCATCTGCGCCAGTTGACAGTACAGCCTACGTACCAGAAGAGGAAGCGCCAGGCTACTCCCATCTAGTCACAACTGACTGAGAGTTAAAACAGTGATTAAACTAATAGTGATTGAAAGAATTCAAGTATCAGCATGTTGAAGAATGACATTCCGCATTAATGAAAATTGGGACAACAGGTGATCAATAGTCAAAGCACTGAAAGCTTATCAAATAAATGAAATAAATACAGTCTACAAAAAGTAACCCCCCCCCCAGATACCCCTAGAAACCCCCCCCCAGATACCCCTTGAACCACTCCCCAGATACCCCTAGAAACCCCCCCCCCAGATACCCCTTGAACTAATCCCCAGATACCCCTAGAAACCCCCCCAGATACCCCTTGAACCACTCCTCACTCCCCCCGACACCCTTAGAACCCCCCCAGATACCCCTTGAACCACTCCCCAGATACCCCTAGAAACCCCCCCCCAGATACCCCTTGAACTAATCCCCAGATACCCCTAGAAACCCCCCCAGATACCCCTTGAACCACTCCTCACTACCCCCGATACCCCTAGAACCCCGCCCCCCCACCACGATACCCCTTGAACCACCTCCCCCCCCGATACCCCTAGAACCCCCCCTCCGATACCCTTAGAAGCCCGCCCCCCCACCACGATACCCCTAGAACCCCCCCCCCCCCCCAGACCCAGTGTGAGAGCACAAACCAAAGGCAGGAAAGGCCTTAACAAAACGTGAGAACTACCCCCCCCACCCCCTCCCCCCCGCACTAATTACAAGCCACTCCATAGGACCACAGTCCAGAATCGTCAGTCTTCCAAGGAGAGTCCCAAATGAGAGTCTATAAAACGACACGGAGAGAGCTTTCCCAAGCTGAAGAGATCACGATGGTTGGATTGTGGTTGAATTGAAGTTGGTGCTGAAGAGATCACGATGGTTGGATTGTGGTTGAATTGAAGTTGGTGCTGAAGAGATCACAATGGTTGGATTGTGGTTGAATTGAAGTTGGAGCTGAAGAGATCACGATGGTTGGATTGTGGTTGAATTGAAGTTGGTGCTGAAGAGATCACGATGGTTGGATTGTGGTTGAATTGAAGTTGGTGCTGAAGAGATCACGATGGTTGGATTGTGGTTGAATTGAAGTTGGTGCTGAAGAGATCACGATGGTTGGATTGTGGTTGAATTGAAGTTGGTGCTGAAGAGATCACAATGGTTGGATTGTGGTTGAATTGAAGTTGGAGCTGAAGAGATCACGATGGTTGGATTGTGGTTGAATTGAAGTTGGTGCTGAAGAGATCACGATGGTTGGATTGTGGTTGAATTGAAGTTGGAGCTGAAGATATCACGATGGTTGGATTGTGGTTGAATTGAAGTTGGAGCTGAAGAGATCACGTTGGTTGGATTGTGGTTGAATTGAAGTTGGTGCTGAAGAGATCACGATGATTGGATTGTGGTTAAATTGAAGTTGGAGCTGAAGATATCACGATGGTTGGATTGTGGTTGAATTGAAGTTGGAGCTGAAGAGATCACGTTGGTTGGATTGTGGTTGAATTGAAGTTGGTGCTGAAGAGATCACGATGATTGGATTGTGGTTCGTAGTTCTCTCTTCCCTGCCTGTCCCGGGTCGGGTCAGATAGTCACTTGGTTGTTTAGGTTCTCCCCAGGAATAGGAGGGGGGGATGGACATTGGGGAGGGGGGGGGGAGGGGTGTAAGTATTTGTGTCTCTTTTTTCTGGGGGGGGGGGGGGGGGTGGATTGGGGTATCATTGTATAGCCAGTGTTTGGTTGTTGGGAAGAGGCATCATCCTTCAGAACACAAACAAAGTCAACTTTTGTACATGTCGTCCATTGTGACCTTGTAAGGGCCTCCCCTCCCCTCCCCCCTCCTCCTCTGACAACCCTTAGTCTCTATGGCTAGTCTCTAATAGCCAGTCTCTATGGCTATTCTGTACAGCTGAGAAACGGTCCCTTCCAGGTTGAACGTTGGTTGTTGGTTGGTTATATACACGTTAGGGCTCTGACATTGGAGAGGAAGAGAGAGAGAGAGAAAGAGAGAGTTGTAGTAGTGCTTTTGGTGTCTGATTGGATGGCTTTCCTCCTTCCTTCCTTCAGTCTGATTGGATGGCTCTCCTCCTTCCTTCCTTCAGTCTGATTGGATGGATCTCCACCTCCTTCCTTCAGTCTGATTGGATGTCTCTCCTCCTCCTCCCTTCAGTCTGATTGGATGTCTCTCCTCCTCCTCCCTTCAGTCTGATTGGATGTCTCTCCTCCTCCTCCCTTCAGTCTGATTGGATGTCTCTCCTCCTCCTCCCTTCAGTCTGATTGGATGTCTCTCCTCCTCCTCCCTTCAGTCTGATTGGATGTCTCTCCTCCTCCTCCCTTCAGTCTCTCTCTGCTCTCCTCAATCCCATCACCCCCCCCCCTCTCTCTCTCTGCTCTTCATCTGTAGTCAGCGAACCTGCGGGGCGTATCCCTCCTTCATCAGCCCCTCCTCGTAGTCCGTCTGACACAGGATCATATTGTTCTTCAGGAAGAACTTATCTCCCACACAAAACCTAGAGAGGGAGGGAGAGAAAAGAGAGAGTTTATTGAGTTTCATTTTTGAGTTGTTGACTTTTTTTCTTTTTTTTAACAGGGACATTAATCAACGTTTCAGTAAAAGTGCCGGTTTTAGCCAGCCGGCTAATTTTCAACCGCAGTCCCTGGGCAGGTTATTAAAAACAATTACAATATAGACAATAGCAGCATAGAACAAGCAAGACATAGCAACATAGGACAAGCAAGACATAGCATACAGACAGAGCAACATAGGACAAGCAAGACATAGCATACAGACAGAGCAAAATAGAACAAGCAAGACATAGCATACAGACAGAGCAACATAGAACAAGCAAGACGTAGCATACAGACAGAGAAACATAGGACAAGCAAGACGTAGCAACATAGGACAAGCAAGACATAGCATACAGACAGAGCAACATAGGACAAGCAAGACATAGCATACAGACGTAGCAACATAGGACAAGCAAGACATAGCATACAGACAGAGCAACATAGAACAAGCAAGACATAGCATACAGACAGAGCAACATAGAACAAGCAAGACATAGCATACAGACAGAGCAACATAGAACAAGCAAGACGTAGCAACATAGGACAAGCAAGACATAGCATACAGACGTAGCAACATAGGACAAGCAAGACATAGCATACAGACAGAGCAACATAGAACAAGCAAGACATAGCATACAGACAGAGCAACATAGAACAAGCAAGACGTAGCAACATAGGACAAGCAAGACATAGCATATAGACGTAGCAACATAGGACAAGCAAGATGTAGCATACAGACAGAGCAACATAGAACAAGCAAGACATAGCATACAGACAGAGCAACATAGAACAAGCAAGACGTAGCAACATAGGACAAGCAAGACATAGCATACAGACGTAGCAACATAGGACAAGCAAGATGTAGCATACAGACAGAGCAACATAGGACAAGCAAGACATAGCATACAGACAGAGCAACATAGGACAAGCAAGACGTAGCATACAGACAGAGTAACATAGGACAAGCAAGACGTAGCATACAGACAGAGTAACATAGAACAAGCAAGACGTAGCATACAGACAGAGTAACATAGGACAAGCAAGACGTAGCATACAGACAGAGTAACATAGAACAAGCAAGACGTAGCATACAGACAGAGTAACATAGGACAAGCAAGACGTAGCATACAGACAGAGTAACATAGAACAAAAAGCAGCAAGACAAAATCTATAAAAGCAACAAAGTGTTTCCACACCTCACAAGTTACAGACAACATGGAAAGTGGCAATACACAACTAGGGATTATGTTCTCAAATCTGACTGGCCTTGAGCTTCATGTTTTTATGGTGAAAGTGTGATAGGTGGTGCAGTTATGTGTGTCTGATGGCAGTGTATTCCAGACATGGGAAGCTCTCATAGAGAAAGCAGATTTACTAAAGGTGCTTTTCCTTAATAAGGGAGCTATACAGTCACCTCTCATGGCAGACCTTGTGGATCTGCTGCCATATGTCTGGGTTTTCTGTTTAACAAAAATACAGAGTGGAGGGGGAGGAGCCAGGCCATTTATAGGATCTTGAATACAAGACATGCGTCAGTGTATTGCACAAGATTTTCCCAGCTCAGGAGCTCATGCTTTCTGAGGATGTGACAATGATGATGGCTATTGGGCTTCCTATCAAGCACTTTGAGAGCCAGCCTGTTTGTAGACCGACTGAATAGGTCTTAATGTTGTACAGCAAGCTTGGGCCCAACTAGTCAAACAGTATGTTAAGAGGGGGAGTATCATAGATTTGAAGTACAGTTTTGCTACCTCTGTAGTCAAACAATTTAGTATAAATTGGGAATTAGCTAGGTTGAATTTGGATATTTGAATGACCTTTTTCACCTGCTTTTTAAAAGAGAGGTTGGAATCGAGTATGATGCCATGGTACTTAAAATCAGATACCACCTGGAGCTTCTCCCCTGACACATAGAGTCACTGAGTCACTTTGTAACCTGGACCGTTACAGTAGTGAGTCACTGAGTCACTATGTAACCTGGACCGTTACAGTAGTGAGCCACTATGTAACCTGGACCATTACAGTAGTGAGTCACTATGTAACCTGGACCGTTACAGTAGTGAGTCACTATGTAACCTGGACCGTTACAGTAGTGAGTCACTATGTAACCTGGACCGTTACAGTAGTGAGTCACTATGTAACCTGGACCGTTACAGTAGTGAGTCACTATGTAACCTGGACCGTTACAGTAGTGAGTCACTATGTAACCTGGACCATTACAGTAGTGAGTCACTATGTAACCTGGACCATTACAGTAGTGAGTCACTATGTAATCTGGACCATTACAGTAGTGAGTCACTATGTAATCTGGACCATTACAGTAGTGAGTCACTATGTAACCTGGACCATTACAGTAGTGAGTCACTATGTAACCTGGACCGTTACAGTAGTGAGTCACTATGTAACCTGGACCGTTACAGTAGTGAGTCACTATGTAACCTGGACCGTTACAGTAGTGAGTCACTATGTAACCTGGACCGTTACAGTAGTGAGTCACTATGTAACCTGGACCGTTACAGTAGTGAGTCACTATGTAACCTGGACCATTACAGTAGTGAGTCACTGAGTCACTTTGTAACCTGGACCATTACAGTAGTGAGTCACTGAGTCACTATGTAACCTGGACCATTACAGTAGTGAATCACTGAGTCACTATGTAATCTGGACCATTACAGTAGTGAGTCACTATGTAACCCGGACCATTACAGTAGTGAGTCACTATGTAACCTGGACCTCTACAGTAGTGAGTCACCGAGCCACTTTGTAACCTGGACCATTACAGTAGTGAGTCACTATGTAACCTGGACCATTACAGTAGTGAGTCACTATGTAACCTGGACCATTACAGTAGTGAGTCACTTTGTAACTTGGACCGTTACAGTAGTGAGTCACTATGTAACTTGGACCGTTACAGTAGTGAGTCCTGGTGTAGCTTGTTGTTTGCTCTTTGCACATATATCACTGTATCATCTGAAAACATTTGAACTACAGACCCAGTACAGACAGAAGGCAGGTCATTAATGTACAGGCTGAACTACAGACCCAGTACAGACAGAAGACAGATCATTAATGTACAGGCTGAACTACAGACCCAGTACAGACAGAAGGCAGGTCATTAATGTACAGGCTGAACTACAGACCCAGTACAGACAGAAGACAGATCATTAATGTACAGGCTGAACTACAGACCCAGTACAGACAGAAGGCAGGTCATTAATGTACAGGCTGAACTACAGACCCAGTACAGACAGAAGGCACATCATTAATGTACAGGCTGAACTACAGACCCAGTACAGACAGAAGGCAGGTCATTAATGTACAGGCTGAACAGGAGGGGCCCCAGTATTGACCCTTGGGGCACGCCCACATCATAGCTAAGAGTGGGCGACAGCTCACTGCTCACTCTGACACACTGAGTTCTGCCTTCAAGGTACGATTTCATCCATCTCAAGGCATCGGGGGAAAAGTTGAACTTGGACAATTTTATGATGAGAACCTCATGGTTAACAGTATCAAAAGAGAGAGATAAAGAGAGAGATAAAGAGAGAGAGGGAGAGGGAGCGAGGGAGAGAAAGTGAGACAGGTTTACATAAGCATCATTTACATAAGCATCAACCCCTAGACGGCTGTAGACCAACCCCAGCCCCTAGACGGCTGTAGACCAACCCCCAGCCCCTAGACGGCTGTAGACCAACCCCCAGCCCCTAGACGGCTGTAGACCAACCCCCAGCCCCTAGACGGCTGTAGACCAACCCCCAGCCCCTAGAGGGCTGTAGACCAACCCCCAGCCCCTAGACGGCTGTAGACCAACCCCCAGATCCCTAGAGGGCTGTAGACCAACCCCAGCCCCTAGAGGGCTGTAGACCAACCCCCAGATCCCTAGACGGCTGTAGACCAACCCCCAGCCCCTAGAGGGCTGTAGACCAACCCCCAGCCCCTAGACGGCTGTAGACCAACCCCCAGATCCCTAGAGGGCTGTAGACCAACCCCAGCCCCTAGAGGGCTGTAGACCAACCCCCAGATCCATAGACGGCTGTAGACCAACCCCCAGCCCCTAGAGGGCTGTAGACCAACCCCCAGATCCTTAGACGGCTGTAGACCAACCCCCAGATCCCCAGAGGGCTGTAGACCAACCCCAGCCCCTAGAGGGCTGTAGACCAACCCCCAGATCCCTAGACGGCTGTAGACCAACCCCCAGATCCCCAGAGGGCTGTAGACCAACCCCAGCCCCTAGAGGGCTGTAGACCAACCCCCAGATCCCTAGAGGGCTGTAGACCAACCCCAGCCCCTAGAGGGCTGTAGACCAACCCCCAGATCCCTAGACGGCTGTAGACCAACCCCCAGATCCCCAGAGGGCTGTAGACCAACCCCAGCCCCTAGAGGGCTGTAGACCAACCCCCAGATCCTTAGACGGCTGTAGACCAACCCCCAGATCCCCAGAGGGCTGTAGACCAACCCCCAGATCCCCAGAGGGCTGTAGACCAACCCCAGCCCCTAGACGGCCGTATCGATGCTGTAGCTTTATAAAAGGAGGCGTGATATTCACTATGTAGTGCACTACTTTTGACCACAGCCCTATGGGACCCTATGGGACCTGGTCAAAAGTAGTGCACTACATAGGGTGCCATTTGGGACTCATCCCAGACTACTGTTGATGAGGAGCTATCTCCCTCTCTAGAAAGACTAAACTCTGTGTTCTAAATGCCACCCTATTCCCTACATAGTGCACTACAGGGGCAACAGGTCTCTGGTCAAAAGAAGTGTACTATATAGAGGAACAGTGTTCCATTTGGGACACATCTTCCAGTCCAACGGTCCTCTGGTCTAAAGACTGTTTATCCTGTTGAGATCCCTGTCTGTCTGGGACACCTCTGTTTCCACCTGCAGCTGTTACAACAACCCTACAGACCTAACCACCTCCCTCCTCCTCTCCTCCATTCCCCTCTCCATCCTCCGCCTCTCTTTTAGCCAGCGGGCCGCTCGACCTTTCCCACATGGGCAGAGTGGAGATTAGAGAGAGGGAGAAAGAGGGGGAAGTGCTTCTGTCCTGAGGGCATTTTATCTCCCTAGCAGTGAGAGTTGGACAAAGTCAGAGCGTAGAGCACCTGTGTTTACTGGGACCGGGGGGGTGGGGGGGAGGGGGGGGGAGAGAGGAGGCTGAGCCTCTGTTTGACTTCTCCCTAGCTAGCTGAGAGGAGGAGAGAGGAGGCTGAGTCTCTGTTTGACTTCTCCCTAGCTAGCTGAGAGTAGAAGAGAGGAGGCTGAGTCTCTGTATGACTTCTCCCTAGCTAGCTGAGAGGAGGAGAGAGGAGGCTGAGTCTCTGTTTGACTTCCCCCTAACGCTGGGGCTCAGTGTCCCCCCCCCCCCCCTCTCTCTCTCTCTGTCTCTCTCTCTCTGTGTCTCTCTCTCTGTGTCTCTGTCTCTCTGTCTCCCCCCTCTCTCTCTGTGTCTCTCTCTCTCTGTGTCTCTCTCTCTCTCTCTGTCTCTCTCTCTCTGTGTCTCTCTCTCTCTGTGTCTCTCTCTCTCTCTGTCTCTCTCTGTGTCTCTCTCTCTCTGTGTCTCTCCCCCCCCCCCCTCTCTCTCTCTCTCTCTCTCAGTGGTGTGGGGGAGTGATGGTGGAGTGGACAAGAGGAGGCAGAACACCTGAATCTCTGCAGTGTTTTAGGCCTGGTATTCTTTACTTTTCTAGGAGTGGGATGGGAGGACAGAACCGTTTGTTATACATCACTACTCATTAAGAAGTCTCAAATATCTTTTAAGCCAACATACAATATATGTGTTTTGGGATTTTCTCAGGTTTCATTCAGATGACATTAGAGGGTTACATCTTTATGTTGTGGAACCTCATTTACTTATGTTGATCCTTTGTGAGACTATGTGGAACTTTGCTTAAACTTTAATTTGTTGTATTAGAGAAGAAGCCAATCTCAGGTGCAGCCTTGCTGACTGGGCACCCATCCATTACACAGGATCAAATATCCTCAGGTAATCTCCATCCTTCCTGCTTGTTGACATGGCGATTAACACCAGGCGGAGGAGTGCTCAGTCTAATGGTGTCAGCCCGGCCAATGCCAACGTCTGCTTTAAAATGACACATTATTTTCCCAGAATACATTCGTTTTCCGTCTCCTCTGACACTGTGGCCCCCTCGTTCGTTCTCTGCCTCTGTCCCTCCATCCTGTTTTCTCTCCTCCCTCGTTCCGCTAATAGGATTCCTCTCCTTTATTTATAGCCTTCTCTTCTTTTACTCCCTCACGTTCTCTCTCTCTCTATCCCTTTCTCTCTATCTCTGTCTCGCTATCTCTTTCTCTCCCCCTCCCCCTCTCTCTCCACTCACAGCTCTTGCCCCCCCCCCCGCCCCCCCACCCCCCCCAAACACACACACTTATGTCACATAGACAAATGATTTCTGCTGGGTGAAATTTCAACAGCATATGATGAGGATATTGCACTATGCCCTAACAGAGCTGTGTCCACTAAATTACCTGGGTAGAGTCCCAAATGGCACTCTATTCCCTATGTAGTGCACCACCAGCCAGGGGGAGGAGGAGGAGGAGGAGGAGGAGGAGGAGGAGGAGGAGGAGGATATTGCACTATGCCCTAACAGAGCTGTGTCCACTAAATTACCTGGGTAGAGTCCCAAATGGCACTCTATTCCCTATGTAGTGCACCACCAGCCAGGAGGAGGAGGAGGACAGGAGGAGGAGGATGGAGAGGAGGAGGGGGTGAGGAGGGGAGGAGGAGAAGAGAGGAGAAGGAGGAGGAGAGGAGAAGGAGGAGAGGAGGGGGAGGATGGAGAGGAGGAGGGGAGGAGGAGGATGGAGAGGAGAAGAGGAGACGAGACGAGAGGAGAGGAGAAGGAGAAGGAGAAGGAGGAGATGAAGAGGAGGAGGCAGACGAATGGCTTCCACAGTTTTCATCCCTGCACGCTCACAGATATATTGGTCCGCCAGCTATTTGCCCCAGAGGCTCACCGTTAACCAGAGTACTCACTTTCTCAACTGAAGGAACAGGGAGGGAAGGAGGGAGCTTGTCAAAGAAATGAAATAGTCTCTGTTAGCTGTACCAAGGCTGCTTCCTAAAAGTCCCCCTATTCCCCAATGGGCCCTGGTCAGAAGTAGTGCACTACGTAGAGAATAGGGTACCATTTGAGACTCAAAGCCAGTCTCATTACCATTACAGTGAGGTTATTGGTTAGACAACACCAGGGATTCATTGTAACAACAAGATGTACATCATGTTTCCCACCCAGGTTTAATGCTGCTGGGCGATCAGAAACATACCCAGAGTTTGACAGGGGGTTTAAATGAACGTCTCAGGTATATCACATGGATAAAATGTCTTATATTACATCACTGAATATTCATCTGCTAATATTCAAATCCCAATACTTTTCTTGCAAAATAATGAAATAAAATTAAATTAAGTTAAATTAAAAATAAAAACCTGGAGAAATACAGACTAACCTGGAGGAATACAGACTAACCTGGAGGAATACAGACTAACCTGGAGGAATACAGACTAACCTGGAGGAACACAGACTAACCTGGAGGAACACAGACTAACCTGGAGGAACACAGACTAACCTGGAGGAACACAGACTAACCTGGAGGAATACAGACTAACCTGGAGGAATACAGACTAACCTGGAGGAACACAGACTAACCTGGAGGAATACAGACTAACCTGGAGGAACACAGACTAACCTGGAGGAACACAGACTAACCTGGAGGAACACAGACTAACATGGAGGAATACAGACTAACCTGGATGAATACAGACTAACCTGGAGGAATACAGACTAACCTGGAGGAATACAGACTAACCTGGATGAATACAGACTAACCTGGAGGAATACAGATTAACCTAGAGGAACACAGACTAACCTGGAGGAACACAGACTAACCTGGAGGAACACAGACTAACCTGGAGGAATACAGACTAACCTGGATAAATACAGACTAACCTGGAGGAATACAGACTAACCTGGAGGAATATAGATGAACCTAGAGGAAAACAGACTAACCTGGAGGAATACAGACTAACCTGGATGAATACAGACTAACCTGGAGGAATACAGACTAACCTGGATGAACACAGACTAACCTGGAGGAATACAGACTAACCTGGAGGAATACAGACTAACCTGGAGGAACACAGACTAACCTGGAGGAATACAGACTAACCTGGAGGAATACAGACTAACCTGGAGGAATACAGACTAACCTGGAGGAACACATACTAACCTGGAGGAATACAGACTAACCTGGAGGAATACAGACTAACCTGGAGGAACACAGACTAACCTGGAGGAACACAGACTAACCTGGATGAATACAGACTAACCTGGAGGAATACAGACTAACCTGGAGGAATACAGACTAACCTGGAGGAACACAGACTAACCTGGAGGAACACAGACTAACCTGGATGAATACAGACTAACCAAGAGGAACACAGACTAACCTGGAGGAACACAGACTAACCTGGATGAATACAGACTAACCTGGAGGAATACAGACTAACCTGGAGGAATACAGACTAACCTGGAGGAAAACAGACTAACCTGGAGGAATACAGACTAACCTGGATAAATACAGACTATACAGACTAACCTGGAGGAACACAGACTATACTGACTAACCTGGAGGAATACAGACTAATCTGGAGGAACACAGACTAACCTGGATAAATACAGACTAACCTGGAGGAACACAGACTAACCTGGAGGAATACAGACTAACCTGGAGGAATATAGACTATACAGACTAACCTGGAGGAACACAGACTAACCTGGATAAATATAGACTAACCTGGAGGAATACAGACTAATCTGGAGGAACACAGACTAACCTGGATAAATACAGACTAACCTGGAGGAACACAGACTAACCTGGAGGAATACAGACTAACCTGGATAAATACAGACTAACCTGGATGAATACAGACTAACTTGGAGGAATACAGACTAACCTGGAGGAACACAGACTAACCTGGAGGAACACAGACTAACCTGGAGGAATACAGACTAACCTGGATGAATACAGACTAACCTGGATGAATACAGACTAACCTGGATGAACACAGACTAACCTGGAGGAACACAGACTAACCTGGAGGAACACAGACTAACCTGGAGGAACACAGACTAACCTGGAGGAACACAGACTAACCTGGAGGAACACAGACTAACCTGGATGAAAACAGACTAACCTGGAGGAATACAGACTAACCTGGAGGAATACAGACTAACCTGGAGGAATACAGACTAACCTGGAGGAATACAGACTAACCTGGAGGAACATAGACTAACCTGGATGAAAACAGGTGCCCCAGACACCACAGTGATTCTCCTCCTCCCCAGACACCACAGTGATTCTCCTCCTCCCCAGACACCACAGTGATTCCCCATTCCCCTCTCCCCAGACACCACAGTGATTCCCCTCCTCCCCAGACACCACAGTGATTCCCCTCCTCCCCAGACACCACAGTGATTCTCCTCCTCCCCAGACACCACAGTGATTCTCCTCCTCCCCAGACACCACAGTGATTCCCCATTCCCCTCTCCCCAGACACCACAGTGATTCCCCTCTCCCCAGACACCACAGTGATTCCCCTCCTCTCCAGACACCACAGTGATTCCCCTCTCCCCAGACACCACAGTGATTCTCCTCCTCCCCAGACACCACAGTGATTCCCCTCTCCCTAGACACCACAGTGATTCCCCTCTCTCCAGACACCACAGTGATTCCCCTCCTCCCCAGACACCACAGTGATTCCCCTCTCCCTAGACACCACAGTGATTCTCCTCCTCCCCAGACACCACAGTGATTCCCCATTCCCCTCTCCCCAGACACCACAGTGATTCCCCTCTCCCCAGACACCACAGTGATTCTCCTCCTCCCCAGACACCACAGTGATTCCCCTCCTCCCCAGACACCACAGTGATTCCCCTCTCCCTAGACACCACAGTGATTCCCCTCCTCCCCAGACACCACAGTGATTCCCCTCTCCCCAGACACCACAGTGATTCCCCTCCTCCCCAGACACCACAGTGATTCCCCTCCTCTCCAGACACCACAGTGATTCCCCTCCTCCCCAGACACCACAGTGATTCCCCTCTCCCCAGACACCACAGTGATTCCCCTCCTCCCTAGACACCACAGTGATTCCCCTCCTCCCTAGACACCAGTGATTCCCCTCCTCCCCAGACACCACAGTGATTCCCCTCTCCCCAGACACCACAGTGATTCCCCTCTCCCCAGACACCACAGTGATTCCCCTCCTCCCCAGACACCACAGTGATTCCCCTCTCCCCAGACACCACAGTGATTCCCCTCTCCCCAGACACCACAGTGATTCCCCTCTCCCCAGACACCACAGTGATTCCCCTCTCCCCAGACACCACAGTGATTCCCCTCTCCCCAGACACCACAGTGATTCCCCTCTCCCCATCACCACCCTTAATTCTTAAAGTGGGACTGTGTGATGCTGCTGTGGTCTCTGGGCTGGGGGTCGGGGGTCACCCAAGGGGGTGAAGGGAAGGGGAGAGGGACAGAGGAAGGCAGGGAGGAAGAGAGTGATAGCTCTAGGGGGTAGAAAAGATGAGTCTCAGCCTCCCTCCATCCAGCAGGCCGTTAGCCACAGATCAGCCCTGGGGGACAGACAGACAGCTAATCGATATGGGCCTGTCGTCCCTCTCCTCTCCAGCCTCATCAGCCAGCCAGACCAGACCGTCCCTGGACCAATTTACCCCTGATGAGGCTAGCTGCTGGAGGTCACGGTCTGGGTCTGGGTCCTGGAGTCCCAGGTGGTACCCTATTCCTTATGTAGTGCACTATGTTTCAACAGGGCCCTCATAGTACATATCTGGTCAAACGTAGAGGCTGCAGCACAGCAGCTGGGAGCAGGGGAGGGGGACAGGGCAGGGGAAGAGCAGAGCTGATAGTCTGCAGTCTGCAGCAGGGGAGGGGGACAGGGCAGGGGAAGAGCAGAGCTGATAGTATGCAGTCTGCAGCAGGGGAGGGGGACAGGGCAGGGGAAGGGCAGAGCTGATAGTCTCCAGTCTGCAGCAGGGGAGGGGGACAGGGCAGGGGAAGAGCAGAGCTGATAGTCTCCAGTCTGCAGCAGGGGAGGGGGACAGGGCAGGGGAAGGGCAGAGCTGATAGTCTCCAGTCTGCAGCAGGGGAGGGGGACAGGGCAGGGGAAGGGCAGAGCTGATAGTCTCCAGTCTGCAGCTGGGAGCAGGGGAGGGGGACAGGGCAAGGGAAGAGCAGAGCTGATAGTCTGCAGTCTGCAGCAGGGGAGGGGGACAGGACAGGGGAAGGGCAGAGATGATAGTCTCCAGTCTGCAGCAGGGGAGGGGGACAGGGAAGGGCAGAGCTGATAGTCTCCAGTCTGCAGCAGGGGAGGGGGACAGGGCAGAGCTGATAGTCTCCAGTCTGCAGCAGGGGAGGGGGACAGGGAAGGGGAAGGGCAGAGCTGATAGTCTCCAGTCTGCAGCTGGGAGCAGGGGAGGGGGACAGGGCAGGGGAAGAGCAGAGCTGATAGTCTGCAGTCAGCAGCAGGGGAGGGGGACAGGGCAGGGGAAGAGCAGAGCTGATAGTCTCCAGTCTGCAGCTGGGAGCAGGGGAGGGGGACAGGGCAGGGGAAGGGCAGAGCTGATAGTCTCCAGTCTGCAGTCTTGGAGCTGACTGACTGACTGGCTAACTGGCTGACTGGCTGACTGGCTGACTGACTGGCTGACTGGCTGGCTGACTGACTGACTGACTGACTGACTTGCTGACTGACTGACTGGCTGACTGGCTGGCTGACTGCCTGCCTGAATACCTGACTGGCTGGCTGGCTGACTGGCTGACTGGCTGATTGCCTGCCTGAATACCTGACTGGCTGGCTGGCTGGCTGGCTGACTGCCTGCCTGAATACCTGACTGGCTGGCTGGCTGGCTGGCTGACTGGCTGGCTGGCTGCTGACTGGCTAGCTGGCTGACTGGCAGACTGACTGGCTGGCTGACTGGCTGGCTGACTGGCTGGAGTGAGGCTCTGTAAGAGGACAGTAGAGTGACATGTATTGGGCTCAGTAGAGCCGCTGGTGTGTGAGCGTGGCCAATCAGACACCATGTTAGAGGACCTATATCGCCCTCCTTCCAGACCATTACAAGTCAGATGTTGCGTGGAGAATCATTCCTCTCACTTACCCTGGCAGAGTGTTACCTTAACTGGTCATATCAACTCATCTTCTATCTTAACAAGTGTCCTTAGTCTCCATGCTTCTATCTAAGAGGAAAACCACTGTGTGACATTTAGATGAAGTGAACCCCCCCCAGTACAGGAACAGGTCATGATCAGAATGATGTCTTCTCCCAGCTAACAGGAGAGAGACTTCCCCTCTACTCTCTACCCAGCCTCCCCTCTCTCCTCTACCCAGCCTCTCCTCTACCCAGCCTCCCCTCTCTCCTCTACCCAGCCTCTCCTCTACCCAGCCTCCCCTCTCTCCTCTACCCAGCCTCCCCTCTACCCAGCCTCCCCTCTACCCAGCCTCTCCTCTACCCAGCCTCTCCTCTACCCAGCCTCCCCTCTACCCAGCCTCCCCTCTACCCAGCCTCTCCTTTACCTAGCCCCCCCTCTACCCAGCCTCCCCTCTACCCAGCCTCCCCTCTACCCAGCCTCCCCTCTCTCCTCTACCCAGCCTCCCCTCTACCCAGCTTCTCCTCTACCCAGCCTCCCCTCTACCCAGCCAATCTCCTCTACCCAGCCTCCCCTCTACCCAGCCTCCCCTCTACCCAGCCTCCCCTCTACCCAGCCGATCTCCTCTACCCAGCCTCCCCTCTACCCAGGCTCTCCTCTACCCAGCCTCCCCTCTACCCAGCCTCCCCTCTACCCAGGAGGAGAGGGGGAGAGGAGAAGAGGGTGGACTTCTTTGTGTTGTTTACATCCTTGACTGTAGTCAATGTAACCGTCTCCGTCTGATCCGTGTATGTGAGCGTGCGTGTCTATGCAGGTGTGTCCTGTACGTGTGTATAGTGGCTGACCAATAGGAGCAGGGGATAATTTCACTATGTAGCCTCTGGTGAACTGCTATCATTCACTCTGTCTGCCCCCAAATGGAACCCTCTTCCCTTCACACTGCACTACTTTAAGCCTTAAGGGTCCTAGTCAAAACAGAAGTGCACTGTAAAGGGAGTAAGGTTGCCATTTAGTACAAATCTTCTGTTTATCAGTTGGTACATTTCTCTGACCTCGCTCCTCAGAG